>NC_056728.1:653344860-653424860 GCF_019279795.1 Protopterus annectens
TTCACCAATTATTTTCCAGCCATTGTCAGTGTCAGGGATGGTCCAACAAGTATGTGCTATAACAGGGGATAGTATATGGTGATATATTGTAACAGTAGACATATGTATGGGTTTATTAGTGAAATGAACATGTCAAAGGTGGGCTTACTGTACAAATATGATTTGCATTGTGGGATATTGTGCCAATAACTGTGTAATGTACAGTATTCTAGGCAGATCTGTATTCCATTTTACATAGCATTTCTGTTATGTTATGCAAACATTAGTTATGTCTGTTGGCAATTACAATACTCAATAACAGGATACATATGAATTGTATTCATCTGACAGTTTAGCAGCATGACAGCAAAGAAAATTGGAAGAGCTAGGTAACTATCCATGCACATAAGACATGTAATATCCACCTCTTTAGTATTGTTTGCAAGCCATAACAGCTGTGCCTGTGTACATGTTATGCAAATGTGTAGTGACCCTTGTTACAGGGCTGGGCCAAATGGCTTTGTGCACATCTACATAGAGTGGATATTGAGAGTAGAGACACACTGGTTGAACTTTCAGGTTTGTGTAGCCTAACCTCTCCTTGTCAACTTAACAGCCGCTTGCAAATACTGTATGTAATGTTGTGTACAGTACTGGTAATTAAACAAGTTACATATCATCTTTAACCCCAGTGTAACATCTGCAGTAGGAGTGTAAGATGTAGGAGACTGCTGCCCATGTGTAATAGCTGCTTCATAGTTGACGACTTACACTATCTGATTATATCCTGATCATGTTGATAGTGGCACCAGAGTCTATTGATACTTGACTCTGTTTGGGGAGTGGGTGTCTGTGCCCAACAGAGCTCATGGTTCTGGTGGATATTTGATTATATACCCAGAAAAGGATAGAGACCTGTTGACACTTGCACCATATGTAATCAGCTATCAGGATGTGATATGCTCCTCAGATGAGGATTGCTGCTAAAGGTAGCTACTATGTTTCTGTAATAACCAATGTAGTCACATCCATAACACAAATAATTACATGTGAGCACCACTGTCTATAACATCTTCATAGGCAATAAGTAAACTAAATACAGTACTTGGTACTTGTAGTACTGAATGCTCATACAGGCATGTCCACTAGTCAGCTACTGGTGTTTACTAATGTCAGCTTTGTGTATGTGGCCATCCTGGGGGAATGTAATATCTATGCCATGTAAACTGCCAAACTCACCTAACACCACACCCCACACATTGTCTGGGATGCAGCTACAGGGGTAAGCTGGAAGGTAGTCCAGTCTACAGCCATGACTGGACTGGACAGTCATGAGGTATAGGTTAACACATGCATCTCATCACCAAAACCAACACATACCCTTACCAGAACACAATAAGGACACCCACACATACCACCAGAAATCACACACATTCTGAGAGGCTTCTAAGTATCTGGCCAAGCAAGAGACCTCCCAAGCTGGAATAGACAGACAGCAAAATACACAAACTGTATGACATAGTCTGCCAAATTGTGCCACACCTCAGAATACATGGCCAGAAACATGCCCAACAGTACTCATTTGTGAATGCAAACTCTAGCACTATGTTACACACCAAACTATACAAGGGCAAACATACTGTCAGCTGCCTGTCTACCATAAATTGCCACATACCCATACACCCAGACCACCTTTTGAACTATACACATGGCTCTGGCATATTCATTGTTGTTGTGCAGGACCTGTGATGCAGTAGCCTGGACTGCATGGAAACACACATGTGGAAACTGTCAGGTCTTGTAGCACATGCAGATATGTCCAAAGGCATGGGTAGCATTCTGCCATTAGCCAGAATGGTACTGCAGTACAGGGACAAAAGGACTGTTTTCCACAATTGTCTAATGTACTGGTGTAATTCAAAGGGTATCCAGTATCTCTCTGTCTGGGATAACATGGTTGACAGACCATGATGCTTTGCCAGACAGGGCCTGCACCTGTCACCTCTGGGAATCTGGATACTGGTTAGGGCTCAAGCTTCACCTATAGTGCCTTCATCATGCAAAGTTTAAGTGAAAGTCCACTGCTGTAACAGGGACAGCCAAGCAATAAACTGTGGGTCTCGCTACTCAATTATACATTTCAAAAACTCAATATGGACTCACATCAATCCTTAACATGGAGAACATATCTGTGCAGTGGCTGAGACATGTTTTAATGCTCCGGAGAGCACCCCTGCATGACCATGTTATAACACATACCTCACCTCTTGCCCATTATCCTTTATTGGAACACACAGGCCACAGGTGTGTCCATATTCCTGAAGGATATGTACACCCCCCAAGGTAGTTACACTTGCATAACTTCAGATGCATTATGCTGAGCAACTAACTACCTTTGTGCCAAAGTGGAATCCAAACTGCACCTTGCGACCGATCACCCACCATGCCTCAGAATTCCCAACTGTCATATTGTGCTGTAATGGGAAATATTAGGTTTGAGACAGAAAATCATGATAATGGCTACTCTTAACTAGCCCATTATGAGCTGGGAAGACTCCTCACTCATGTAAAAATACCTGTGCTTAATGCATGTTGGATTTCATTAACCCCAATGACCTGGATCACCATAGTCACACAAACAGGGCTAACAGTATGCTACACAGAGTCAGTCTCCAAAGCCAATGTTATGCTTCTTAAGAGCGAAGTGGTGACTGTCATGGCAGCCATGCAGATGGACAATGCATGTGAAAATGCTGAATCTTACACAAATTAACTTTAAGCACTCACATAAGTGCAGTGACTGTGCCATTGAAACAGAACCAAGATTCAACCAAACATAAAAAGGAAGGACAACTGGTGGTACCCTGCCATAAACTGTACCACAGAAGGAAGTAACTGTTGCAAGAGTGAACACACATGAGTGGAGGTGATCCCTGGTCAGCCTCAGTAAGATGCAGATACACCATATAAAAATACACAAAGTTACTGTGAAACCAATCAGCCACATATTATGAGGCCAAGCACAGAGCATTCTATAGCTGTGTCATGAATCATAATGGCAACAACAAGACCTGCCATGCTTCATAGCACTATGGCATGAGAAGTACTGCACCTACAGAAATAGCACTTGTTCATACAGATAGGGTCTTGGATAACCTAAACCCACTCTCACCTCCCCCCCCCCAGCAGGTACACATATTTATATATCCATGTACACTACAGAGCCCCTCTAATAACAACTATGCAGGTACAAGCTGCACTCTCTAAAGCCATACATACAGCTTGCATGGGACCTGTCAACATCACAGGGTTTATTTTACACAAATGTCAGAACAGTTTGTTCTGCACATATACATCATGTTCACTCATAGCTTCATGTCAGGCTGTGTACACACTGAATGGTGCACAGCAACAGTTATTACACCCCACAAAGGGGGAGACACCACTGATAATGGGAAATAGTGCACTACTACCCTGCTGAGTCTGGTCTGTAAGGCCATGAACCTTGATCAACTTATTTGATGTAGTCAGTACAGCTGTAGATGACAGTAAGGTTGATTCACACAGCATATCATGACCTTGCCAGGTCTTAGGATGCCATCACCCACACTGTGTTCCAGCTACACTCAGTAAACTAGGTGTATATTCCTATGTCACAGGATTGGTTGGCAACTGGACTGCTGGCAGAACCAACACTACAGAAGGTGTCTGACTAATACAAGCACACCAAACCAGTTCCAGCTACAGTAATACAGGGTTCATTCCTGGTACTCCCCCTCTTTGTCATCTATACCACACAGACTAACACAGAAGGCATATGCCTATTGAAGTTTGCAAATGACTATGAGCTAGGAGCAATAGTTGACTCAATTAGTGCTGCAGGCAACATACAGAAGGGCCTTTGTGGGTCAGATGTGTGGTGTGTGATGTATGGCCACAATCTGACAGCTAAGTATTGCATTGTCATCCCCTATGTTAAAAACAATGTACCCATGAACTACCAACTAGGAAGTGGTCAACATAATGGAAACTGAGTGTGTATGGGATGCAGCTGGGCAGTAGTCTTTCCTTTGCTAGTCACTTCACCACACCAGTCAGGTAGTCATAAGTGACACCCCTAATCATGACAGGGTGCCATCCATGAATATAGAGATCATTGTTCAGCCATACTCAGCACTCATGTGACCCATAATAGATCACATATTTCCTTTTAAGTGTTATTGGCCATGTTCAGATGGCCTACACTGGCCTTCCCAAACCCTAGCTCCACTATGTAGAATGATGCCTATCATGAATAAAGCCATGTCCAACCCAGAGATGTTGGACATGCTACACTTACACATCCTGATTTCAAATAAACACATACTTCTTGGACATCCACCTTTCTAGTTTAAGGATCATAACATGCCTGACAGATCCCTGTACCAGACACTTTACATACTCTTGCCATACTATGCATCCCTGTCCAGCAAAGCTTCACATTGCTCCTCTTTGAGATATGGTGTGATGACCGCATGGCAACTATATCAGTAACCCTGTGGATCAGTCCTGTGACACTGCTTGAACTGGCCACTGAAAGTTACCTGTCTGTTGGCTACAGCTAGGTAATCTTTCAGCCTAGTCTCATAAATGGCCCAGGGCATATAGCCTACTAGTTCACTATGACCATACATGCTATAGTTGATATCCAACCCTGCAAATACCATCAAGCTAGTCATTGTCCCATGTGTTTCACATTTGCAACACAGGTAATACATGGCAGGATGATATACTGCTGTACAGTGCCATGTAGATGTATATGGCAAAACACATACATGTAAAAATTTCCATGAACAAGTCTGCAGGGTCACAGGTCATGTCCCTTAAGGCTGTGTATGACTATATATGTGACATGTACACAGCATTAAGGTCTCTTGCATTAATGTGAATACATTCATGCATGTGCTGATAGGTAAAGACACCAGTACAGGCAAACAGACATACCCACATCAAGACAACATCCACATGGAGTATGAACAATATCATCACTTGACACACACATATATGGTGATAACATCAAATCACCAGTAAGTGTGAAATGTGTGTGAGTTAAACATGTCAGTGGTGTTAGTGCCATGCAGATTTGCAAAGACATATTTGTAATCATAATAAAGGTGATGCACATGTATGTGCAGCTGTACATCTGTACTTCTCTGTGAGTTACTGTGACCTGTCTCCATCATTATGTCTTCCAGGTATGGTGCATGGCAGGCTGCCAACATAGACCCACTTGAAGGATGAGGACCTCATTCCATACCTCCATGACAACCATGAAGCACTCAACCATGTGCCACAGGATGCACAGCCATGCGATGCCCAGAGGGAGGAACTTCGCAGGAGAGTAAATGATGTTGGCGGCCACAATCACATCTATCAGCAGGTGCGCCGACACTGTGCCAACCTCCTTAGATGGGCGAAACAGCATGCAAATGCAGGGAACAAGCTGAAACAGGTGGGAGGCCACTCAACCAGCCCCCACTCACATGTAATGAGGAGCTACTGGCTAACCTGGGGATACCTGTAGAACTCCATCCACAAGTTTTAGCTGATATTGTGGAGGTGGGTGTCTCAAAACCACTGACCCAGGACTTGCTTGGTAAGTCACTACTGCACATATAACACAACTATATTTCATATAGTTACATGTGTTACTGTACAATATTTAATGTAACATCATATGCAAGGCATGTATGAACACATGCCACATACTACAGTTTGCTACTCTATGTATGCACAGATGTGCATACTCCATAGTATAGTCTATTGTACTGGCTTATGTGCTAACATGCACATTGCACCCTGTAGCTATCACACAGGTGTGGATAATGATCTTACTGCTCTGAAACTCCTATTTAGGTACCTCTGGCATTTCACAGCAACAGCAGCCTGTTGCAGGTGAGATTGTTATTATTTATCAGGCTTGATAATGCATAGATCATAGTAATTGCATGCTCTCTGCCATGTGGCCATTTAACACAATTACACAATGTATGGTGGTCCTGTTCATATATACAGGCCAGACCTGTAATGCACCACAGTGGTTACCCATGTGGAATAATTGAAGACTATATGAAGCACCTACACTAAACCTTACAAACTGTCATTGCCAGATGTATGGACAGCTGTAAATACAATGGTGGAGGTGTGGTTCACTGTAGGGACATGTACTACAGATCAGCATTACACATGTGGGGAATACAAACAGTACTATACAGAGAGCATATGTGTACACACACTCTAAATGTTTTGGAGCTGGATTATGACCAGCCCACAGGATTCACCCTTGTGGATTATACCCTTACTATGAATGTCACACAATGTCATGTGCTATCTGACATGTCCATCACATTTTGTGGGCTGACTGCAACACTGGTTACCTATTCTACAAAACATGATATCTCACATCCCAAACATACCACTCTTTGCCTGCATAACCCTGTCCTCAGTGGGGCATATGACATCTACTGGTGTATGTCATATGGGACAACACTGACATGTGAAACAGATGCTCATCACAACCACTGGACAAAACATGTTTACACATGGCCATGGAGGATGGCCAGAGACATGAAGTAACGCACACAGTAGAAGGGATGTACATGTATATACACCATGTTGTACATTGGCTCGACACAATACAACTATGGTCTTTGTGTAATGGTGATATTGTAGATGTGACACACTAAACATCATACAGTCCTGTGCACAGCTTGTGTAGGCATGACATCAAACCACCACATGTGTCTTGAACATCTTGGGTATGTCATGACATGAAAGCTTTCACCTATACAGTATCCGAATGCATACATGTGTTGCACAACATACACATACAACCACATCAGGCCACAGATAAAGTACATTCACCTTGCTGGTGTCAGACATCACAGGCATGCTTGCTCCTCATGTGTGTGAGGTACACAGATGGCATGTAGGACATTGAGTACTGCTAAGTTAGCCATGTCTGGGCATAGTTGCCAGGCATCAGCAATATGGTTGCAGATGTGCAGGGGTACCATCTGTATACCTATCAGTGACCTGTGTCACACATTCCACATTAGGGTTTAGTGTGTATACACCTCAGTGGCATGGGTCACATTCCCCATTAGATATGTATTGTATCTGAACACAGTTATGGCTATGAACTGTGTCTGTAACTCAAACTGTATAACAATAGTGAAGCCACATGATGGTCTGCAATGGCTATGCACACCAGCTCAATGTGCAGTATGTCACTGTATATCTATAGAGTGGACTGACAACATTGGGTCAGCTGAAGGTCCATGCTAGTATAACACATCCCTGCATTGGGACACCATTGCCTCACTGTATATTTGAAAGAACACCATTGTGTTAAACATGTAAGCATGTCATTCAACACATCAGCAGAAGACATGTCATACTGTATGTGACTGGCAAGGTCATATGCCATACATCAGGCTGGTCTACTGTTAACCTGTGCTAGTCTGTGGCACCATTGCAAAGTAGGGACAGCCATGTCAAACATGTATGCACAGCCACATGCACATTGTCTGTAGACTCAGCTCAGGGGTAAGCAGAATAATGAACAGACATGCACTGCTTTGGGGGAGATATGCAAACTAGGGCTCAGGCAAACATAGTATTCTCTCAACATACCCTTCTGCTCATGTCCTCCTCACACATAGGGGCAGTGGCCAACACAAAGCATCAGTGGCAGAAGTACACAGGTCAGCGATGGTTTCTTAGAATATGGGGTATGTTGCACAAAACATGGCAGTGTGGTGCAACGGTGCATAGTGCATGCATTGTGTTGCAGGTTTGGGGCATAACCTACTAACACAAATGGTGCAACACAGGGATGTATGCTAACTACTACTATAACTGTGTAAGGTGCATGCCTTCAGCTATAACATGTGCATGCTGCTGTGTGCAACTCAGGGATGTATGATAACTACCACTATAATTGTCTAAGCTGAATGCCTTCTGCCATATCACATGCATGTTGCATGCCATTGGGTGTCATATCATGTGTCTCTGTCTGTGCCAGTCTGTGCCTGTCTGTGTGTCTGCCTGTGTCTGTCAGTCTGTCTGTGTCCCCCTGTCTTTCTGTCTTTGTCTGTCTGTATGTCTGTGTGTCTGTACTGTGCTGTATAACTTGCAATGTACAGTTATTGTCTGCCCCTCACAGGTGTTGATGTAGGTGCATTGCCCTCCTGCGGTCCACCTGATGTTAGTGTCCACACAGACTCTAGCAGTCATGATGAAAGTATGATAGAGACACAGACAGGGTTGTCAGGGGCTGAATCTGTACCATTGGTTGCTATTCCACCTTTATCCCCCTCATCCCCGCACACAGTTTTCATGCCTACACATACCAAATCATCAGTGGCCATAGTGGAAGGACAGTTGGCGGGTGGTAGCATGGAACAGGAATGTGTGGAGACTATGGAAGGTGTGCCTGCACACAATGATCCCAGGAAACTGACTGGTGATGTCCCAAACAGGCATGTGCCCAAGGCTGCTTGTAAGAGGACTTCTGGCCAATATGCCCCTGCAAGACATAGCACATCAGCTGGTGTCACCAGGTGCATGTTTCAGGTGTAATGGAGGCACAGGCACATGCTGAATGGCACAACAGAGAAGGTCTGAGGCTTCAGAGGGCTACTGTCCATTCTTTAACTGACAAAATCCAGGCAATTGCAAATGCTCATCATCATCTTGCAGATGTCTTGGATAGACAATTAGGTGACATGGTGGGAGTCCTTGACCGTGGCATTTCAATCCTCGAGCACGGAATGTCTGTGCTGGAACATCTGGTGGGAATGAGGCATCGTGCACATGGATGTAGGCCAGCTACATTACCTGTTGAGGGTCTACGTAAACATGCTACTTCATATGCCCACTCCTATAGTGGCGGTAGTAGCAGCAGTGCAGCTGGTGCTGTGCTGTCCACACCAGGACACAGCAGACCACATGCATGTGGTCCTGGATGGTCCCAACAGGGACACGGTTCTAGTGGACATGTGTCATCAGGGAGTACTCAATCTTGACCTCTGCCTGGTAGTGCCCGTGCAACCCCTGGCAGGTGCAGGTCATGTGGCCATGGCCGGAAACTGTGAACTGTAAAACCTGCCCTGTACAATCTACAGCTGTCAATAATACCCTTGTGTAGGCCAGCCACATTCCAGACCTGTGTGCATACATAAACACACACACCAGAAACAAATGTAGGGCACCTCAACACACACACACACACACACACACACACACACACACACACACACGTATAGCATCAACACACGCCCAATGAGATAAAAGGCCATAACCCAAACCATGATGTCATCCAATGGTGCAGCCTAGGACTCTGGCAAACATTATCACTCTGTGCATATTATGATGCCTGTGCCGCATCCCTGTCATCCACACCATCAGTGCAGGGACATGCTCATATGGTCTGAAGCACTGAGTAAACATACTAAGAAGACAATTGTAGATTACCATTGTTGAGTAGTGTTGACAAACAGCAGACATACCATGTACTACAGTTTTAGAATGCATTTTGTACTTTTGACAGTATGTATCACGTGTAACAACAGTAACTGCATGTTGATCTTGATGTTTTGCCTTCCTCTTTCAGATGTAATTGCATGTGCTGGGGGAGGTCAGTGTTTGCAATTAGTGTCCCATATGTAAATGTAGACTACTCACAGGTCTGTATGACAATACCTGCATGCACTTTGTAGCTTCCACTTCACAGTTATAATCTCCCAAGTTCCAAACATGTTTACTGATCTAATGATCCAAGAGCATGATAGCAGTGTAGTAAGCTACTGTGGCCAGAGCTGTCACATCCATAGTGGGTGACATCACAGGTATAGTTACCTGGAGCAGGGAGGAGGTAAAAGAGTGGTTTAGTAGATGACAAGGGTAAAGGCCAGTGGAAAAAGTGGTTTCTCACTGGGAAGCAGTAATACCTGCTCTTATGACAGGATGCAAACACACATACACAGATTCACAGACACAGTAACACACCCACACACTCAGGGATTCACAGACACAGTAAAACACACACACACACGCGCACACACACACACACACACACACACACACACACACACACACAGCTGCCAGTGTTGGGATGAGAACCCCTGCCTATGTGCAAATCATCATTATAGTACTACACAATTGCAAGATGCGCCACAGAGATTACACATGTACAGGTAGTCAGAATGGCCTAAGATCGAGGACATCAACAGGGATGCTAGATTGCGGTGAGTGTATGTGGGGAGAGGGGTTCATCAGTAGGCTATGTAGCAACAAACCTCACCCCATGGCATACATATTTACAGGTGGTTAGAATGCCCTTCTAAAACTGATGACATACTAGATTGCATTGAGTGGATGGGGGGAGGGGTCTTATCATGTCACTATGGTAAAATACAGCCTCACTCCAGGGACCGGACAGCCATACACACACACACACACACACACACACACACACACACACACACACACACACACTGGCATTCACAAAGATATACACCTATGTCACACACATACAGACACTTGACATGTGTGAGATTCAAACCCCTGCCTATGTCTTGCTTTCTACACTTCACTCCGTACAGATGTCTACAACCATGTACAGGAGAGTGAAAAACATTTGGGATGTATTCCCCACCATACGTGACATATATGGACACACACACACACACACACCTACACACACCAGTACTGTGAATCAAACACCTGCCTATCTCATGATAGGTATTACAGAGTTACAGCACTTTTGTATGTGCTACAAAGCATACTGACTCTTTCCTTTGCCAACTGTGCTGATATATGCACAATATATGCACAGGGGAGGTGTTGCTGTTACAAGTGTCAAGAGGTTTTCCTTCAGTGTTACCCTTACTGCATTCTACATTGTGTGTCTTCCCCTTCAATTAACAAAACCATAGCTTAGCAGTTACACAGGTTATTGTAGGAATGGTTGTAACATACCTGTGAGCTGTCCTCAGTAATCATTCATCTACATGTAGCCCCACCACTTAGTAGTTATGTCCAAACATCTGTCCATACCTAAAGTACAGCTTACTGTACTATGAGCATATCACCATATACAGTTGGCAATGTTGAGGCTGCATTGCAAATGCATGATGTACTAAGACAACAGTCACCTTCAAACATCTGGCACTGCACACACATGGAATCTAAAGACACATCAATACATGTACACATATGCAGTCTCCATCAGTAAGTGGATTAGCAGGTCAAGAGGATACATTCCACACCTTCCCCACACCATGTGTAAAACCTAGCTAAGCATTACACCATAATGGATGTTGTATTCATGCACTGGAAGGACACACAACCACCTTCACTTAATAACTAAGTGTACATGTATGCCAACAGCACATATCAGCAAGACACGCACACAGCAATATTCCATGTCATGATCCCACAAACTGTTAGTTGACAGTTCCACTGCATTCAGCAGCCATGGACCTATCTTCCATGTGCATGTGTGTAATGACTGTAGCCACCTGTATGTACAAAGGACAACAACAGATATGGTATTTTCATTTATGTTGTATGAGTGTGGGATGTACATATCCAGGGCATGTACATCTAGGTCATATCCAACCATGAGGCTGCTGTTAACTGGTGTACAGCAGCAGACAACTGTGTTAATACTGACAACATCCGAGGGACCTTAGTATGTGTACAACTGACCTGGTTACAAACAGTGGTATTATTGCATTCCATAACACATTATGCAACTGTGTCAGTACATGGGTACTTTGCACAGTTGATGTAGGGCTAGGTACAGTCCACCAGTCGAAGGTAATTTGGTGTTGTACCATAATATTTCATATCACATTTATGGATGTGTGTTGGTAGTCTGAGGACATGGTGGTGGATGTATATGAGGATATAAAATAGAATGCAGCTTTTGCCACTGTCACCTGTACCTGACTCATCTGTGATGAATTATGTTGGAGTAGTGGCCTTTACTTATGAGTAGCCTTTATGAATATGTGGACAATACCACCTGGAGTGGTCCATACCATTGTTATGGCCCAAATGTCTGGATCTGAGTTATATGGTGGTAGTGCTATTGTGCACTACAGAGCCTTCAGACAGGTGTTCCTCACTGCACAGATGTCAGTATTCCCCATTGTAGGTTCTACATTGAGCAAATGGATTATGAAAGCTACACATCTAGCACTGGTTATAAGCATCCAATGCAATTGTCTTGTAGGTGTCAGGGTGTTACTTCTGTGTTTAGGACTTTTGCCTTGGAATGGCACTATATGGGTAAATGTGGCCTAGGTATTATCCACACTCCCTTGAATCATGGATGCATGTGATCTGTGAGAAAGGCTTGTCTTCTTTCATTATCCCGGAATGACAGACACTGGACAACCTCATAATTACAGCAGGACATTGGCTCATTGTTTTGGTCAAGCAGTTGCCACTCGTACCATGACATCACAGTGAGTGGCAGTATTGTGCTTGGTATCAAATGCTACATCTAAGGTGACGGACAGCAGCAGACGTTGTGTAGATGACCAATGTCAGATATACTTAGTGGTGCAGTCCTGCTAATAATGACAACTATTAACACAGCTGGGAGAGGTCATCTTGACACCTGCACCTCAGTACCATTAGACAATGGGGCTCACATATTATGCTTGCACATGCCATGTTTCCAAGTATAATGCCACTGTCCACAACCTGATATCAATGTATGCCTTTCAGGGCAGCAATGTGTGTAATACATGCTGTACTTTGCATCCACCTGTGTGTCCCAATTGTCTGTCACTTCCACACATACATGATTGTGTATACTTCACATATATATGGCAGTAAGTCATGTACATGTATGCATGTGTGTCACACAGCACAGACACAGATATATCATTTACGGGCTACATACAGGTATCTGGTAGTAAACCTGTATGATGTGCATATATACTGACAGTTAAGATGTACATAGCTGTAAACCTGTGTTTTTACAATAGGAGCCCATTACAACATGTTCTGTACATCTAAGTGTATGAGCATGCCCACTGTGGCCTTCTGTGGTTAGAATCAGAGTGCATCCCAAACAGCCCTGTGCTACTAAGTGTATGAGCGTATCCACTGCCACCTTGTGTAATTTGAGTCAGTGCATCCAAACAAGCCCTTTGTTTCTAAGTGTATGAGCATGCCCAGTATAACCTTATGTAGTTGGAGTCAGAGTGCAACGGAAATGGCCCTGTGCTACAAAGTGTATGAGCATGCCCACTGTCACTGTTGCGTAATTGGAGTCAATGTATCCAAACAAGTCCTGTGATTCTATCTGTATGAGAATGACCACTGTAACCCTGTATAATAATAGTAGTTGTCCATTCCACAAATGGGCATACTCCAGTTCAGGGCTTGTTGTGCCACAACTATACCTCTCACACCTACCTATGTCTTACATGTAGATGATGTGTCATGTTTGTGCATACAGGTTGTAATTAACTCCTACTTTAAACACACAGGTTTACAGCTATGTACATTTTGTCAGTATCCCTGTTGATGTCCTCAATCTTAGAAGGGCATTCTGACTGCCTTGAAATATGTAATCTCTGTGGTGCATCTTGTAACTGTGTAGTACTGTAATAGTGATATGTAGATAGGCAGGGGTTCTGATTCCACGACTGGCAAGTGTGTGTGTGTCAGCAAATGCCTGAGTGTGTATTTATGTCTGCATCCTGCCATGACAGATGGTTTTACTGCTTTCCAAAGAGAAACCACCTTTTGCACTGGCCTTTATCCTTGTCATCTGCTAAACCACCCCCCTCACTGCAAGTAATCAGTTTTGTGATGTCACCCAGCTCAGAAGCAGAAGCAGATTAAGTGTAATTGTATGGGTTCTGTGGCACATACCCCAACTGCATACCACTCTACTAGTTACCTTTACATAGGCAAGACTTGTAAGCACAATACTGGCAAGTGTGCGTGTGTGTGTTTGTGTATGTGTGACTATCCTGTAGTGAGGCATACACATGTTTTATGTTTTTTAACATGCTGCACACCATGGTAGTCATCTGTGGTGAGTGGAGTCTACAAATTATTACATAGTTAGGAATAGAAAAGAATAGACAGTCAAGAATGACTACTGTTGGGTATGTTATTTTCCTGTGCCACTGTCAAGCAGTGACAAAGAAGTGGTCCCTGGGGTGTATTTCCATACCCATAATTCCCCCACCCAAACTCCACAATCCCCGGCGTATATTTCCTTGGCCATCATTCCCTACCCCAAACTCCACATACACAACAACCATCCTTTCTCTGGTGAACTGATTAAGATTTAAATGTTATAATACAAGAGTTGCCTCTGTTTTGTGCACACGTCAATTCCTTTGGAACCCTTCTGTGTCACAAAGGGAGTTCAGACATGTTTATATATGTGGCTATATATGTGTGCGTGTGTGTGTGTGTGTGTGTGTGTGTGTGTGTGTGTGTGTGTGTGTGTGTGTGTGTGCACATCCTGTAAGTGCATATATGTATTTAGTATTTAGTTATAACAGTTGTACATATGTAGACTTGTCTATGCTGTTTTACAGAGTACAGTGCATTCAAGGGTACTGTACACATGTACACAAAGTGACTATCTCATTTGTTTTCAGCACTGTGGAATACCTGTAGTAAAATGTGTATTATAAAAAACATGAAACATATATACAACCCAGATGGTGTAGTGGTAAGTCCAGTGACCATGGTGTGCATGGTCCAGGGTTCAAGACCTGCAAGGGTTGTTGATAATGTAATTTAGGACTGAATAAGTCAGTTGTAAGTAGATAGAAATGTGTTTTTGTGTCAGTAAGCAGTGGGCACACACAGTTAAAAGACATGTGCAACTAGCAATACACTTGAAATGCCTTCTTTGGTAATCCTGCTGATGTCATTCATTGTGACATACCTTTGGGGAAGAAGTACTTTAGTAATGTCTGTGGCGAGTACTATAACTGTGTACTGCTGTAGTGTATGAAACTAGGGGTTCAAATACCAGATATGACAGGTGTGTGTGTGTGTGTGCATGTGTGACTTGTATCCTCTGTAGTGGTGGTTTTAAGTGTGTGACACCTGTGAGCAATGTGGAGGGGGTTTTGTGCATATTTTACGTTGGTCATACTTTATATCACAGTGTAACCCATACAGGGATAACAGATGTACATTAGCTGTGAGGCTGGGGTGCAAAGCCATACCCATATATGTGACATCAAGGCCAGCCAATCACAGTTAGCAACCCCAATATTACCCAGAGCACACACTCACCCATGTGTCATATGCACACACATGCCTAGGTAACAGCCAGTATGTGGGAAGTACACTGCATATTGGCCACTGATAGTAACTATGCAGTGATAGCAGTTGGCTACAGAGGGCATGTCACCCTGGCCATCTGTCCAATATGCACACAGTGCACCTCCACCATGTTCCCCAATGGACACCTGCACCACCTATGGTGCCTTCAAATGTGACTCACAATGGACATATCATACCTGACAACATGCTTACAACTGCTTTGCAGTGCCTTAATCACTCTGTATCCATCTGCCCTTCTTCTTCCTAGCAACAAAATAAACAACCTTTGGTAGGCTTGAACCCAGGACTATGCATACCATAGCCAAAGTGGTTTACCTCTAAGCCACCTCTGATATGCATAACCCTGCTGTATTCACAGACATATCATCCGGCCCAGTCATTCAACCGTACAGAGTATGTATTCTGACAAGCAGATGTATGTGTGTGTGAAAATATATTAATGTCTACACAAATACAAATGTATATATGTATATATGAGAGAGAGAGAGCGAGAGAGAGAGAGGGAGAGATATATAGGTAGATATAGACATATATATATATATATATATATATATGGATCCCCTTTAGATGCCCGAAATCTCACTTCACCGACAAGGAATCCGACGGGCCGAAATCACCGACAACGCAGATGACCGACAAGGTGAGAACCCGACGGACTCGGTAAGTGTGTGATAGCGTGAGGGATTTAGTGTTAGGGAGCGGACAGGTAAGTGTGTGATAGTGAGGGACTGTGGGTTTAGGGGTGGGTTAAGTGAGTTAGGGTTAGGGTGCAGGTAGGGTGTGTGTGCGATAGTGACGGACTGTCGGTTTAGGGTGGGTTAAATGAGTTAGGGTTAGGGTGCAGGTAGGGTGTGTGTGCGATAGTGACGGACTGTGGGTTTAGGGGTGGGTTAAGTGAGTTAGGGTTAGGGTGCGGGTAGGGTAAGTGTGCGGTTGTGTCGGACCTTAGGGTTAGGGTTTGGGTTACAGTTAGTGCATGTATGGTTGTGTGTATTGTCGGTATTTTGTGTTGTCGGTCTGTTGGTGTCGGTGATTTGTCTTTCGGCGTTGTGGCGTTTCAGTTAACTGAAGGGGATCCATATATATATATATATATATATATATATATATATATATATATATATATATATATCCACATATGTGTAAGCAGATATTTATATCTATATAGGTATATACGGACATACATCTGTAGATAAGGTGGGAACATAGCAGAAACATATATGTCCACATGTACCATGAATGGGTTGACAGGCACAAACAACATACATCATGCATGAATAGGTATTCCTCCCCACAGCAAAATATGTCTAACCTGCAAATCCCATAACCAGGACCTTAGACAACAAGGCCACAAGATGTTAACAGTACCCCATCTCACCTGTATGATGTCATGCTGGTATCAGTAACATATCATGCAGTACAGTCAAGCTCATAATGACTCCCATTTTGCAGTCATCTGTTACCTTTGTTAGCCAGAGTCCCATACTGCAGTGATTAGAATTTAAACAACAGTGGTCCCGGGATTGAACCCTGAGGTACTCCATGTGTCACTTGTCTGGGGATGGATTTGGAGACAGTTACATCTACAGTTTGGGTTCCGTTAGTAAACCATGTGGCAAACCATCACATGGCATAGGGATGTATGGCCGGATTACTGTGTTACTCTATGTTTCCAGACTGGTGTATGGTATTGAAGGGCTTGACGAGGTCCGTATAGGCCTTGTGGACTGCCTTGCCCTCTTCAACAGCTATGCAGACTGAGTCAAAGCAGACAATCCATTTCAAGAGTCAGGACTGACCCTCCATGAGCCCAATCTGTGTGGGGTTCAGTGTTTGAGGGTTGCAAATGTCTGTGTTCCAAACTTCCCTGAAAATGCATTCCATGGCCATGCAGATCAGGCTCATCACACCGATGTGATAGTAGTTCCAGGGATCCAAGGTGGATCTCCCCTTGTGGAGTGGGATAACTGCAGCTGTGTGCCACTCAGTGGGCACCAGGCCTAATGTGAGGTTATGATTACACATGGCAGTTTGGTCCCATGGATGATGTATTCTTAGCTGTGGATAGTGCGGTTTCTGCCTGTGTGGCCATGATTACTGGCCAATGGGACTCTGTTCATATTGTCGTTGGCCCTTTTGGGGGTGAGAGGGGGTGACTGTGGCACTAAACCTATCTGCCAGGATATTGCCACAATCCATGGGAGCAATCTATGTAATGCCATACTGTCATAGCTCAGAGCACGTCTCAGCATTGCCTGTTAGATTCAAGAAATAACTATAGAATGGTGTGTGGTTGTCTGTGGAATCTGTGGTGAATTTAGTTACATAACCAGCTTTGGAGGATTCCATGGGGGATCTCAAATTCTTACTGTGGCTGGTAAGGGAGTTGTTTGCATCCTTTGAGTATCCTTTTTGTGTCAACAGTGTCTACCTTCTGTTGTATACTCTGTTAATGGCGGGAGACCACCAGAGTGGCTTGCTTTGGGAGGTGAGCATTGTGGTGCCATGTGGGATGTCAAGAACCATGCACAAGTGGATGTGCTCATACAATACCTTAATACAGGAATCATCTGTAGAACTGTCAGCTCCTGTCTCCGTGGGTGTCACAAACATTGTCACTTCTGCCTTGTGTAGCATGAAGCTGGCTTTGGGGAGGTCTTTTATGGACAACTGTATATACATTCTTTTCACATGTTCACTTTGATTAGCCTATACTGGAATTACTGTGGTGAAACCTCCGTCTCATGTACTGCTGTGATGGCTTAGTGGTTAGTTACTGTGACTATAATGTACAGTGTTCTGGGTTCATGACCTGCAAAGGTGGGGTATTGTTGTCTGGCCAGGGCAGCAATTAATGCATATAGACTAATTGTGGAAATTAGGTTGGTCACACTTACTACAATTCAAATGCCCTACATTGGCAATCCTGCTGATGTCAATCACTGGGGAGTACACCTTTGGAAAAGAGAGTACTCCAGCAATCTCTGTGGTGTATGCTATAACAGTGTAATGCTGTAGTGTGATATAGAACTCTGGTATGGGTTCTAGTCTCACACATGGGAGTTTTGGATTATTTGGTGTCTGTTCCTATACCTGTATAGAGAGTGCTGCATGTGTGGCTAGTAACACTCACTATGATTCATTGGCCCTACTTTGGCAATCCTGCTGATGTCACCCACCTAGAAATACACCTCTGGGACTGCTGCAACACAGTAATCTCTGTAGTGTATCCTGTTAGTGTGTAATGCTGTAGTGTGATAAACTAGTTTTGTAGGTGTTCTAATCCCAGACTTGCCAACTGTGTGTGTGTCTGTCTGCCTGAGAAGGGAGCGATGCTTTTCAGAGTACTCACACTCCTTACAATTCATATACTCAACTTTGGCAAGGCTACTGATGTCATCCACCTACAAATACGCCTCTGGGATTGCTGTAACCCAGTAATCTCTGTAGCGCGTCGGGTAACTGCATACTGCTGGGGTGTGACTTAGAACTGTGTTAGGGTTCCATCCACAATGATGGCAGTTATGTATTTTTTGTGTGTGTTTCAATGTATGTGTAAGGAGCAATGCGTTATAGCCTACTCACTCGCAGGACATTTACAATGAGCTACTTTGGTAATCCTGCTGATGTCATTCCTTGTCAAATACACCTCTGGGGAATGAATTCCCTAGTAATCCTCATGGTACATCCTATAACATCTCTATGCAGCTTTATGCAGTAGTGTGATATAGCTCTTGGTCATGGGTTCTATACTCACAAATGTCAGTTGTGGAGGTTTTGTGTGTGTTTCACTGATTGTTTTGTGAGCAATGCATTTTGGGCTACTCACTTGCAGGAAATTTGAAATGCCATACTTTGGTAAATCTGCTGGTCATTCCTTGTGAAATACACCTTTGGGGATGGGGTAGCCCCATAATCTCCGTAGCATGTGCTATAACTGCACAATGCTGTAGTGTGATAAACTAGTTAGGCAAGAGTTTGATTCCAAGACATGGCAGGTGTGTGTGTGTGTGTGTGTGTGTGTGTGTGTGTGTGTGTGTGTGTGTGTGTGTGTGTGTGTGTGTGTGTGTGTGTGTGTGTTTATCAGTCAGATCCTGTGTGGAGGTACCTGTGAGTGTCTAACCACTGGACATGTTGAGGAGTGGGTTTTGTCATTTTCCTATATGGTGGCCATATTATATGTCACAATGTCCACCTCACGAGGATTACAGATTTCAATCAGCCAAGAGACTGGGTTGGCAAGCCATACCCCTACATCTGGCAAAAGTCCTGGTGAACAAAGTGAGCAACCCTACTATTACCCAGAATACGGTCAGAACCCATGTGTCATACACAAACACACTTGCCTAGAAAAATCCCACTATGTTGCTAGTACTCTGCACATTGTTGACAGATAGTAGGCATGTTGTGATTGCAGTGGGCTACAAAGGGCATGGCACCCTGTCCACCAGTATAATAGGCACATAATTGCGGACAATGCGCCTTCACTATGTTCCCCACTTGACGCCTGCATCATATGTGGTGGCATCAAATGTGATCCACAAAGGACATACAATGCCTTACACACATGCCCTGTATGGACAAATACCACTGTCACCAGGGAATATCTGTATCATGCTATCAATGCAGGTGCAGGGTCAACCTGCTGTCTATTAGCAGGTCCTGCCACACAAGGCCAGAATTAGCACATCTGATGATAACAGTCTGTCTACATTTCATGTGCCAGGTGAACCAGGTACACAAACATGTCACTGTACATTAATGTGGGATGTGTACATCCCAGGCAATGTCCATGTCAAGGACTATCAAACACAGACATGGCATGCATTGCAAAACAATGGCCACACACAATAGTAACCAGGATGGCAGGACAGTTAATACAATACCCATCTGTGTGGGACACTGCAGACACTGCACCCCTGAACCATACTGCAGACCATTGTCAGGTGGCCTGATGCCAAGGATTACCCCTCACCTAGCCTTGTATAGCCATCTTGCACAGCCAACCACTACACACCCATGAAGCAATGCGCACATGCATATCGGTACTGGCACCTTGTGTCTGCATGTGGGGTATGATGTTCCCACCCACAGTCACACCCAATATAACTCCCACTGGCATACTGACTGATGTCAGACATGTTCACATGCCCTAGCCCATAGAACCTCAGGATAACCCCTGTGGCGCATGTAATACCTGTGCATTACTGTAGTGTGGCAAACTAAGTAGTTAGGAAGTGTATTTGTGAGCCTTCCAAAGTGTGCCAATGAGTCTGAGTCCCTTAGACAGTGTGACTGTGGTGACAATAACATCTGTTCATGTGGACAGCCATATGTGCTACACCTAATGTATGTCTACTATATCTCTGTTGCAGATGTCGCTCACCAGCACACATATATATTCTTACAGCACACCAACATGTCAGCTATGTGGCACATGGAGTAACTGCATGCAATTGTAATAGTAATGGCTAGTCAGTCAAGAGGTTGAACCTTTGTACTGGTAGGTGTGTGACAGAAGATGCTTAGGGTTTAGTCTCCCAGCCCTTCTCTGATGTACTTTGCCTCTGTCTGTCCCTTCCACACACTCTCTGGCGGATATGAAGATGTACACCTGCTCAGCAGCAGCTTGTGTTTTGTAAGTGATGGTCATGATCAAGTGATGGCCTCTGCACCTATTGCAGTCCTCCTCTAGCTGATTGCATGTGGAAAGTACTGTTGTGTACTTTTACCATAAATGTAGATGTTCGAGTGTGTTCACTGTTGCAGTCATCACTGTAGGGTTCTTCCTGCCAGCAGCAGCCCCTGATTGGCCAGAATCCCAAAGTCTGGATTGGGTGCCAGCTGAGGTCGCATTTATCTTGACGTCAATGCGGCGGAAGGTATAAAGACCTCAGCTGACGCCATTTCCCCATTTGTTCTTGCCCCAGATGTCAGGTGCCCAGAAAGAAAAGGTTAAAAAAGAAACCATGCCAAAATCTCAGCAGCCAAAATACCTCATAACAGACAATATTCAAGGAAAAAACAAAAGAGGGGATAGAAGGGAGGGTAACCCAGACTGCAACAGTGAACACAATCTAACATCTACATTTATGGTAAGAGTACACAACTGTGCTATGTCCTTCGTGGTTCACTGTTGCAGTCATCACTGTAGGGTTAAGTCCCAAAGCTAAGAAAGGGTGGCTGGAGGAGAAAGAGAGGGAGCAATCACAAAACCTTGCAAAACCGCAGAAGCAAAACCTGCCCTGGATTTAGAATAGAGGGGGGTTGTAATGCTTAGAAAAAGTATGTACAGAACTCCAAGTAGCAGCTTCCAAAATATCCTTGGTAGGAACCCCACAAAGAAAAGCTGCTGAAGTAGCAGTAGCCCAGGTAGAATGAGTCCTAACATTAACAGGAACCAGATTGCCATGATAAGAGTAACAGAATTTGATGCAATGGGCAATCCACTTGGAAATAGTTTGCTTAGTGATTGCTTTCCCCTAAACAGTATGAGCATAAGCGACAAACAACTGATCAGATTTCCGGAATATCTTGGTCCTGTCCAGGTATAGACGAAGGTGTCTGTGCACGTCTAGAGAGTGCAAAAGACTTTCTTCCTCACTTTGAGGATTAGGATAAAAGGTAGGCAAATGAATAGACTGATTCAAGGCCACTGCCGAAACCACCTTGGGCATAAATGTGGGATTAGTCCATAGAGATACCCTGTCCTGATGAAAAATAAGGAAGGGTTCCACAGCCATGAGTGCTTGCAATTCCGAAATTCTTCTAGCAGAGGTAATAGCCAAAAGAAAAGCAGTTTTCCAAGACAAAAATTTTAAATCTGTGGAAGTTGCAGGTTCAAAAGGAGACAAAGTTAATTTCTCCAAAACATAGTTAAGATCTCAAGTGGAAACAGGAGCCCTTATAGGGGGCCGAATATTCTTAGCCCCTCTAAGAAATTGTTTAAGTAATGGATGAGAAAAAATCGGAGGATCCGTATCGTGATGTGCAGAAATAGCAGACGCATAAAGCTTAACAGATGAAAAAGATAGGCCCATATGTAATAACTCTGTCAAATACTGTAAAATCAGAGGAATGTTCAGAACAGAAGACTCACCACCCTGGACTTGACTCCAGGACCAAAATCTTTTCCATTTTCCCGCATAAGATTTTCTAGTGCTGGACCGTCTAGCTTCAAGGATAACATCAAATACCTGTTTGGAAAGGGCAGAGGCGTTTACAGACCCTGGATCCACCAGGCAGCTAGATGCAGAGTCTTGACATGACTGTGCTGTATCCGGCTGTCCCGTTGAGACAGTAGATGAGGGATTTGAGGCAGTATCCAGGGAGGCTCCTGAACCAAGTTCATCAGAGTGGAATACCAGAATTGCCGAGGCCAATTGGGAGCCAGTAGAATCATGTGCGGTCTGTCCTGTTTTATCTTCAGAAGTACCCAAAGTAGAAGAGGAAAGGGAGGAAAAGTATATACTGAGAGGTGTTTCCAACTGAATGAGAGAGCATCCACTTTCCATGCTAGTTTGTGGTAGGTCCTTGTGCAGAATGTTGGAAGTTGATGATTCTGAGGGGATGCAAAGAGATCTATGTCCAGACATTCCCAAGCCTTTATAATCATCCTGAATATCCGAACATCCAACATCCATTCGTGTGGATCTGAAATGCATCTGCTCAATGCGTCTGCCAGAGTGTTGTCTTTCCCTGGCAGGAACTGCACCTGTAAGTTGACACTGCAGGTCAGAGCAGTGTACCAGATATTCATGGCTAATCTGCACAGGGGGTAAGAGTGAGAGCCACTCTGCTTGTTGATGTACCACATCACTGTAGTGTTGTCTGTCCGTATCAACAATTGTCCTGGAAGAAGAAGTTCCCTGAAGGCTATCAGGGCATTCTGTACAGCTAGCATCTCCTTCAAATTTATGTGCAGGTGTGTTTGCTCCTTCATCCAAACACCCTGAAGACATCTCCCGTGCATGTGACCTCCCCATGCATAATCTGAAACATCCGTTGACAGAATTTGGTTAGTCGACGGAGGACAAAAAGGCTTCCCCTTGTTCTGTAGACAGGCGTCGGCCCACCAAACAAACTCTCGCTGGAGACAAGGCAAAATAGTGACCACTGCTTCCAAACTGTGGTAATGCTGAGACCAGACACTCTTGAGGTACCACTGCAGTTTCCTCATATGCAGCCTTGCATATGTAATTAGCAGAATGCAGGAGGCCATGTAACCCAAAGCCTGCAGAATTTTTCTTGCAGTCAGCTGTTTCATTGAAGCCAGGTGTCAGAAAAAAGAAGCCAGTTGTACTTTTCTGTCTGGTGTCAAGGAAGCCATCCAGGTTGAAGTACTCAGAAGAGCACCCAGGAAAGTAATATGTTGTGTGGGTACCAGGTCTGATTTCTTTAGATTCACTGTGAAACCGAGGCACTGAAGAAGACGCTGCACAAAGGCTAGATGCTGAAGTAGAGTGTCTTTGTCTTCCGCTTGAAGAAGACAGTCGTCCAGATAAGGGTAAATTTGAATCCCCTTCTGTCTGCAAAATGCCATTACTGGTGCCAGGCACTTCATAAAGACCCTGGCCGCAGTAGATAAGCCAAAGGGCAGCACAGAGAACTGGTAATGTTTTAAGCCCGCTTTGAAACGCAGATACCTTCTATACTTTTGTCTTATAGGAATATGCAGGTAAGCTTCTTTTAAGTCCAAAGTCACCATCCAAGCATTCCTGCCCAACATAGGCAGCAGCTGCTGCAGAGTGAGCATCTTGAATTTTGGTATATCTAGGAAGGTGTTTAGTACAGAGAGGTCCAGGATTGGTCTCCACGAATTTTCCTTCCTGGGAACCAGGAAAAGTCTGGAATAAAAACCTTGCCCTATTTCTAAATTTGGCACCAATTCTATGGCCCTCATAGCCAGGAGAGACTGAACCTGCCATTGTGCCTCTGCCCATTGATGATTTGGCAGGTCTGGCCAACCGTTCGGTTTTGGCAAAGTGTGGAAATGAAATCTGTAACCTCTTTAGACTATGTCCAGAACCCATTTGTCCCAGGTTATGTGGTTCCAATTTTGATAAAAAAGAGAAATCCTTCCCCCCAAAGGAGCTTCCAGGAGAGGAGCCCCTGGAACCAGAAAGGGAGAGTCATAAAGACTGTTTTCGGTAGGGTTGAGACTTATCTTCACCTCCCTTGGAAGAGGGGGCACTCTACTGCCTATTCCTAAAATGGGATTGTGACTGTCCCCTACCTCTGGAACACTGGAATCTGCCTCTCTGAGGCCTGTCCGAGCCCAGAAAGGACCAAGGTTTAGTTGGCCAGTGTCTGCTAAATCTAAGAGGTTGCACCTTTATAAAATCCTTAACCGTCTGCATAGTTTTGGCTTTGTCTTTCATTTTCTTCAATACCTCTTCAGCTTTGGACCCAAACAGAACATCGTGCTGCAAAGGGACATCCAAAAGTTTGGCTTTAATCTGATCCGGTAAGCTTTGATCCCTTAACCAAGCATGTCTTCTAATAACAGCGCCAGTTGTTGCAGCCCTACAAGAAGCTTCCAAAGAATCAAAACCACAATGCAGGGTATGTTTACCCACTTGTTCAATAGCATGCAATAAATCCTGTAACTCCTGGTTATCCACACCAATAGACACAGCTGACATCTTTTGTTTAAATACAGACAAAAGGTATTGCTGATACTTCAGCATATGAAATTGACAGTTCAAAGCCCTAATAGACAATGTAGCCGTCTCTCCAAAGCCCTGGACTCTCAGTCAAAGGGAATAGGATTTTTAGCAGAGGCTGCTTTAACACCCTTAGGACCCTGAGAAATTGTTTCCGGATCAGGCGAAAGATTTTTAAAAAGAAATTTATGAGAATCTGGAGCCCTATAATACCTATCCGGTTTGGCCAGAGTAGGGGGAAAAGAATCAGGAGAGAGAGAAGCTTCCGAAAAAACATCATCAACAATGTCCAATACAGGGGGAATAGCCAGAGGCTTATGCTGTGGGAGAAGAAGAAAATCCCAAAGCCTTTTCTTGGATTCAGAGAATTCCTGCCCTTCCCAGTGAAAATGCATCCTCATATCATGCAAAGTTTCCCCAAAAGAATAATCCTCAAGAGGAGAGGCAGAAGGAAAGGAATCTTCAGCATCAGAATCCTCATAAAGAGGAAAAGAATAATCCTGCTCAAAGGAAGAAGCAGAAGAAACAGAAATTTGGTCTTAAGAATCATAATCGGACTGTAATCTGGGCTTCTTGTCAGGAGGGGGATGAGAACCCCTGATCATAGTTAAGAGATCTTCAGCCATCCTAAGCATCTGCCTCTGAGGCCTAGAACCCTGATCTAAAGGTGCCTGTGCTAGCCACTTCACTTTAGCTGGAGCCTTAGACTTTGACTTAGCATGTAAACCCGAATCCACATTTACAGGAAGCTGTGAAGGCCTGAGAACTCCCTCAGAAGTTGGTACCTGCCTACCAGCTCCGGACCCAACTGAGGGAGCAGTATCCAAAGGTCCAGTCCCTGGCAATTCTGAAGACCCCATCATCCCCACACAACAGGGGCTGCAAAGGTGCCTCACTGACAACCAATGAACCAGCAACTGGCAATAACTGAGTAACATCCTTTGCTGTGGACCTCGGAGGCCTGTCTGCATCCCTGCACCTCTTACACACCCCAGAAGCCGGAAAAGAATCTGAAGACATGTTATAATTAAACCTTTTTCCAAAATAGTAAAAGGCAAAGTTATATCTATGCCTAATAGTACGCTAATTAAATCTAGCACAAAACACACAATTAGCAACGTCGTGGTCAGTACCCAGGCAGGGAATACAGTAAGAGTGAAAATCCCTATGAGGTATTTGCTTCCCACAAGAAATACAATTATTAACTTTTTCTGACATCTGAATGGAGCAAGAAAAAGACCTCCCCAATGGGGTACCTATCTGTAAAAAACGAAAATCCTGGGATTAGATCCAAAAACAAACAGGAACAGGCCGACCGGCATCAGTTAACTGCAAAGGGCACCGCGCGGCAAGAAAGACTGGGGAAATGGCGTCAGCTGAGGTCTTTATACCTTCCGGCGCATTGAAGTCAGGATAAATGTGACCTCAGCTGGTGCCTGATCCAGACTTTGGGATTCTGGCCGATCGGGGGCTGCTGCTGGCAGGAAGAACCCTACAGTGATGACTGCAACAGTGAACCATGAAGGACATCAGCTGTTGTGACATTACCATAGCCAATTGCATGGAAACGCAGTACAGTATCTAGGAACATCATGTTGGTGTTTGCCCATGACAGTCACTGTGAGTGGAACCTGGATCTGGTGTTTGGTAGACAGCATCACAGATGAAATCTGGATATTCCTCAAACAACATACGCAGTGGAAAATAGCCTAAAGACAGGAGGGTGATGTGCCAGACATGACTACAGCATGTAAGTGTAGTTATGCTTCATTCAGACTACTGCCAATTTAACAGGTTGTGTGTGGTAATGGCTAGTCTGCATGTTTTAATAACTGACAAGACAGTGCTCTGTTTGTGAGGAAACTCCCATCTGTAGGGTCATCTGTGGACTGGTCAGTGTGTGGAACCATTTGTTTCTTGTGTTACTCACAGAACACACATCTGTGAACTGTAGAAGCATAGTGTGAGGATTGCAGTCAGTACACAATGACGGTAATGAAATTACTGCCATCGCATCCCTGATTGGACATATGTCTCATGAAACATTGGTATGACAGTCAATGTCTGAGGTTATCACAGTGACATGCCAATAACGGGCCACTGTTCATAGCTGCAGTCACAAGTCATCTATGCTTTGGACAGATGTCATGCAGTATATATGCATGTGTTGTGCTCCCTCTGCAAATGTATGACATCTGTTGTCTTGGGTAGATGGTAATATCTATGCATGCTGTTATAAATAATCCTGAATGCTTTTGACTATTACTAAGCCTTATCTGTGTTAAAACTGCAACAACATAGGCCATACGGGATTGGAGGTCCCGGCGGAACCACCTGTCCCACTTCAGCTGGCCATGACACTGGGCACCAGCACATCTGGGGCCCAGCCTTGGACCTCCACCTCTGTTGGCTCTGCACCACCTTCAGGTGGAACTGCCACTGAGGATGGTGCTTACCCCCCCTGGGAGCAGGTCCAGACAGGAACTTGCCAGCCATCGTATGGTCTAGACCGTGGTGCATAGAGAGCTCAATAAGGGGTTTCAAGGCCAGCTACGCCAGCTTGAGGGCAGAGTGGCACATTTAGCGGGTGAGCTTGCCCCTCCTAGACAGCCCCCAGCACAGCCACCTTTGGGGTTGTGAAGGTGCAGTGGTGGCTGCCCATGGGAGTGGACCTCTGTCCCACTGTTTCCATTTGGGGGCTCATGGGCTTGTGACTGCCAAACACCCCTCCCCGTCCAAGGTGCCCCCCCCCACATGTGTCATATACTGCTCCTGTATGCTGTCTTGTCTGTCATCCTACCCAACCTATCCTCCATGGGCATACATTCCTCTACGTGCTTGTGTGTTAACTACTTTGATTTTATTTCAGTGTTCGCGGGCACTCTTGTATGCTTAGCATACATTTCAGTATCCACGGACACTGAATTAATTGCTTACTATTAGAGGCGGGCTCTAATAGTAAGAATTGTAGGTTGTGCAACTGTGGGGGCATGTTTAAACCTCTGTAGAGCACTTAAACACACCCCCCTGCACTCGCACACATTTCCTGTGCATGTCGAGGGTGCAGCAGCGCACCCTCAAAAATATTCATATGGTGCTGCTGCACCATCTGTAAGGAGGATGCTCGGCACAAGGCTAAAACCGTCCTTGCACCGAGCTTCATGAATCCCAAGGTCTCTCTTTTATTCACTACTTCCAGCATAATATCCATAATAACCTTGCATGAATAACCTTTTCTTAAAAACATACACTTCAAGTTATCAAATTCACTTAAGAAATCCTCCATGCTAGAAACCATACAGGCAGCCCGAACAAATTAATTGTCCTTTAACGATGGCTTTCTTTTGTTTCTGAGTATGTGTACTACAGTAGTGAAGTAGGGAGTTGGAATATGTATCCTTTCTATAAACTTTTGACACAAACTTGTTGTTCCCATAATCCTTAATTAAAAGGACATCTAGGAAAGGTATCTGTTCCATACCATAATTATATCTAAACTTTAAAAATTGTGTAGTCGAATCCATATACTCTAAGTCCTTAATATATTCTAACGGTCCATCTCATAAAATAAAAATGTCATCCAGGCAGCGGGTATAGCATTTTACATAAAAAAAAGACGTGAAAAGAAATTTCTATGCTAGTATTGTAGTTAAACAACGGGAAAAAAGGCCCCCATATGAGGAACCCATTGCCACCCCCTCCTGTTGTCAATAGATTTCCTGATTGAAATAAATAAAATTATTTCTCAAGACAAGTTCAAGTAATTGGGTGTATGATTATTATGTAAAATACCTTTGTCATACAAGAATTCCCAAAACCAGTCCAAACCTGTACTGTGGGGAAAAGGGCAAAAGAGAGAGAGGCTTTTTTTTGCCCTTTATTAACTAACTCAGACACCAGCATAGTTACTTATAGCAGTATATCTAATATATCCAATAACAACAATCAGGAAGAGAAAAGGGATTATAAGACAACTTTTATCACTATTTATACCAATGACAGTTACACATTAAGAAAAATTCATGAGAAGAATTGGTCCATATTGAACCATGGCAGTCCAGAACACTACATGTGTACTATTACTGTGATATGCTATGAAACTGCAATAATAAACTCACATATCACTACTGAGCAGAACATACATACGATTACTGTGATAGATTGTAAAATTCTCAAGAACAGTATATATATATATATATATATATATATATATATATATATATATATATATATATATATATATATACTGTGGAAGGCTGATAAACTGTAACAATACACTCACATAGTACTCTTGAGCAGTACAGATATACTAGCACTTTGATACACAGTACAACTGTGAAAATACACTCCCATAATAGTCCTGTACAGTACATATATACTCATACTGTGATAAATTGTGAAACTGTAGCAAGTGCATATATACTGATACTGTGATAGACTGTGAAACTGTAACAGTACATTCACATATCACTACTGAACAGTATATAAATTCTGATTCTGTGATAGGCTTTGAAACAATAACAATACATGCATGTACAACTCCTGTACCATACATATACAATAGAACTGTGACAAACAGTAAACTATAACGATGTACTCCCATACCACTGTTGTACAGTACATATTTACTTGTACTGTGACAGACTGTGAACCTTTAACAATACACTCCCGTACCACTCCTGACCACTACTAGTAAATACATGTGCACTGGTACTATGACAGACAATGTACTCACACAGCACTCCTAATCAGTACACGTATACTAGTAATGTGATAGACTGAAACTTTAACAATACACTTGGGTACCACTCCTGAAGAGTGTATATATATATATATATATATATATATATATATATATTTATGTATATATATATATATATATATATATATATATATATATATATATATATATAGATATATTTATGGGTTGATGCCTGGCTTAATGAGTTTTTCTATGATTCCTGAGTGGGGAATGGTATCAAAGGCCTTGACCAGATCAAGGTAGGATGTATGAACCAACTTGCCTTCATCCAAAGCTCTGGTGACTGACTCAAAGAAGTCAACCAAATTGAGCAGGCATGATCTACCCTTTACAAAACCAAATTGAGTAGGATCCAGAGTTGGAGATTCCCTATATCCTTGTTTATTAGGCACATTATGATGTGCTCCATAGCTTTGCATATCAGACTCCCCGGGCTAAAGGGGCAGTAGTTCCCTTGGTCTGTAGTTGCTCATCCTTTGTGGAGAGGGATGAATGTAGCAGTGCACCATTCGGTAGGAACAAAGCCTGAGGTGTGGCTGTGATTGAACAGGGCACACAGGGGAGGTGCCAGTTCACTCTTTAGTTCATGTAGAACACAGCCAGGGATATTGTCAGGTCCCATAGAAGACGCAATCCTGGCCTTGGACAGTGCTGTTTTAACCTGTGCAGCAGTAATACTGAGTGCCTGGCAATCTACTGGTATTGTGATTGGTCCTTTGGGAAGGGATAAAGTTGGCACTGAATCTGACGGCTAGTATATTGGCAATATCTGTTGGCTCGGTATACGAGGTACCATTGTGCAGTAGCTCAGAGCAAATCTGGATATTGCCTTGGAGATTCTTTACATAACTACAGAAGGTCTTGTGGTTGTCTTTAATACACTGTTGTAATATATATATATATATATATATATATATATATATATATATATATATATATATATTATTGCTGTGATAGACTATGAAACAGTAATAATACAATCACATACCAGTCCTGAACACTGAACAGTGCGCACAGATATATATATATATATATATATATATATATATATATATATATATATATATATATTAGTACTGTGATATACAGTGAAACTGTAGCAATACATTCAGTTAGCAAGCGTGAGCAGTACAAATACACTAGTACTGTGACAGACTGTGAAACTGTTACAATACACTCCCGTGCCACTCCTAACAAGTACATATATTTTTATATAAATATATATATATATATATATATATATATATATATATATATATATGGATCTCCTACTATTCACCGAAAGCACATTTCACTGAAACACATTTCACCGCGCACTTTTCACCGAAAGCACAATTCACCGGAAACACATTTCACTAAAAGTTAGATATGGCCTTTTCTCCACTGTAGTGCTGCCCTGGAGTTGGTATATATAGTAAGGGAGGGTGCGGGGCCATTATATACATGGATATATGTAATTGCAATATATTACTGTTCTCTGACAATAATATATATATAAATATGTGGGGGAGGTGCCCTACACACCCCCCCTACCTATATATAACAACTCCAGGGTCACACTACAGTGGGGAAAAGGCCATATCTAACTTTCAGTGAATTGTGTTTTCGGTGAATTGTGCTTTTGGTGAAAGTGCACACTAATTTGATTTTCGGTGAAATGTGCTTTCGGTGAATAGTAGGAGATCCATATATATATATATATATATATATATATATATATATATATATATATATATATATATATTATTGCTGTGAGAGACTGTGAAAGTGTAGTAACACAATCACATACAAGTCCTGAACAGTATACACACACACACACACACATATATATATATATATATATATATATATATATATATATATATATATATATATATATATATATACATATATGTATGTACTGGTACTGTGATAGACTGTGAAACTGTAACAATACATTCAGTTAGTAATCAAGAGCAGTGCAAATATAGCAGTACTGTAACAAACTGTGAAACTGTAGCAATGCACTCACTTATCACTCTTGACCACTTCATATATATATACTAGTACTCTGATAGACTTTGAAACTGTAACAATGCACTCAGATACAACTCCTGTACAATACCTATATATTAGTACAGGGGCAGACTGCGTAAGTCTAACAATTCAGTCCCACACCACTACTGCACAGTACATGGGTACTAGTACCGTGATAGATTATGAAACTGTAGCAATTCACTCATATAACATTCCTGAACAGTACATATATACTGCTAGTATGATAGATATTAAAACTGTAAACATACACTCATGTAACACTCCTGAAGAGTACATATATACTAGTACTGTTGATAGATTGTGAAACTGTAATAATACACTCATATACCACTCCTGAACAGTAAATGTATACTAGTTCTATGATATTATGAAACTGTAATAATACACTCACCTTCCACTCCTCAGCAGGACATGCATACAAATCCTGTGACAGGCTGTGACACTGTAACAATACACTCAAGTGGCACTCCTGAAAAGCACAGATATAATACTGCTGTGACAGACTTTGTAAATGTAACGATACATTTGCATACCACTCCTGAAAAATATTTATGTAGTAGTGCTGTAATAAGCAATGAATCTGTTACTATACACTCATGTACCACTCCTGAACAGAACTTATATACTTGTGATATAATAGAATGTGACAGTGTAACAATACACTATCATAGCACTCCTGAAGAGTCCACCCCCGGGATTCATGAAGCTTGCGCCATGCACCAGAGTAGCGTCGGTGATCTAGAGCTAAATATGGCCGTTGAGCGATTCAGGTAAGAGCTGTTTCCATGTGCACTACCAACATATGCCAGAGCTGCGCAGCTCCTGGTGCATGTATGCTAATTACCCCATGTGCAGCAGTGTAGCATGCAAATGAAGGTATATAGCGATTCATGAAGTTGTGCAGGCGTAGCATAAGCATGTAGAAATGTAAACCAAAAAAAACTGTTTACATGTTGTCAAACATAAAATCAGAGCCATGAAAGTGGACCAAACTTACGTGTTATAATGTTAATATATGCCAGTGGCTACATATATAGCCAATGGCATAAAACAACATGCACAACATATAAAACCTAACATTTAATGTCATGGCCACACCAACGCAAAGTAAAACCACAGTGCATCGATGCACAAGCGTGATCAAAATGAAAATATATTTAGATGTCATAAAACTGTAATGTAAGGCAATTCATGATATCCCCATAATAGTCAATGACACGCATGCTACACCACATGCTACACCACAACCATGGTGCAAGGGTTGCTAAGGGTCAGTGACAGTGCTCCATGCAGTAACTAGGAATTAGCAGTCAATCCCATGCAAATGAGTCAAGTAATACTGAATCGCAAACGTCCCACTGGGGTAAGGATGTACCACACGGCGTAGCATTACAACACCGAGGAGTGGCCTGGAGGTAAACATGACATCAAGAGAGGGGCGTGCCACCATATCTGTAAGCACATTGCATCATTGCTAATCCGTGTTGGGTGTTGCTAACCAAAGCCGCAGGATAGGGGTGTGGAAGTAGCCTTAGCTTTGCTTAGCTGAGAGCACACAAGGTAACCGAAAGTTCATGTGAATGTGGATGAAAACACGCACAAAACCCGGTAAACGGATGTGCGTGGCATGCACTACAGTGGAAACAGGAAGGATACGGGAAGACAATAAGGAAATGCTGCATGGTAATTGGAGTACAAATGAGTAATTAACACCTAGAAACTTACAGTGGGCCATAGACAACAGCTAACAAGGCTGCTAGCAGCTACCTGCAGAACAGGAAAGGGGAGGTGCCGCACAGCAAAGAAAAGAGAACTGTCACAGCAGAACAAAGCAAACCTGCTGTAGATCAGCTACATAACACATTTCCCAACACAATCCTGGGTTGTGGAAGCACAAAACAAGAAAGGCGGTAGCTGAATGCATGCCTCACAATGGGAGGTGAATCAGGTTGAAAATAGAAGTAAATGGCAACAGATGAATCATGGCAGACAAGTGTAAGTCAACACCAAAGGCCCCACAATAGCAGTACTTGTTGTAAAACCAATAATTAAGATACCCTGCAGCTGGAATAGCACAAACGCAGCCAATTGCAAAAGCATCATCCATTGCACATTAGTATAAGGTGTGAAAGCCCCACACACACACACTTGTGTATTCCCAGACACTCTGCACCATTGGTGTATACAGACAGGGAACTTTTAATATGTATATGTTAGGGGCTGTCATAGCTTTGATTCACCAGCATGTGTTGGAGACTGACGGTGGTGTGTAGGATGATGCTGACAACCATCTCAGGCACCGGAGGAGGAGACGAGTGTTCAGACCCAGGTTAACCTACCAGGGGCTACATGATCTGGAAATAGTAGAGCATTACAGGGTGGACAGGGACATCAAACAGCAACTTGTTGAGCTGTGCCAACCATGCCTCAGAGCCAGAAGTAACAGAGGGGAACCCATCCCAGTGGGCACGAAGGTATGTGTAAGATTGAGAATACTAGCCACAGGTACCTTCCAAAGGCCAACTGGGGATATCACAGGGATCTCACAGGCATCAGCATCCAGGGTACTCCACCAGTTCCTGGATGCCATGTTACCACTTACCAATGAACACATACACTTCCCCTGAATGCAGGAGGAGTTGGCCAGCAATATGCATCTCTTCCACCGTGTGGCAGACTACCCGGAGGTACTGGGTGCAATAGACTGCACGCACATACACATCAAGTCACCACCTGGTGAGCAGGGTAGGTGCTACATAAACTGCAAGGGATTCCCCTCCATCAACTGCCAGGTCATGTGCAATGCCCAAGGCATTATCATGGATGTGTGTGCCGGCAGTCCTGGAAGCTATCACGACTCCCACATCTGGCATGCCTCACAGCTGTATCAGGTATTTGCCAGGGGGGACATCCCATATGGCCACCTGGTGGGTGATGCTGGCTATGCGCTGGAACCGTAGATGATGACACCCATCAGAAATGCACACACAGCCATGCAAGGACGCCATAATGAGGCACACGCAGAAACCAGAATCATCATAGACCATGTGTTTGGGATGCTGAAATCACGATTCCATTGCTTGGACATATCTGGTGGAGCCTTGCAATACTCTCCAGGGACATGTGCCCACATCTTCATAGTATGTGCCATGCTACACAATATGATCCTGTGTAAACAGCTGCAGCAGGGACAGAATGGTGAAGGCCCTCACAGCCCACCACCATTGCCAAGGGACCCACAGGCACATGGGGGGCTCAGACATTGAACACCCTGTGCTAGCCCTAGTAGGCAGACAGAGGCGTGCCCAGTATGTCCATGCCTTGGCAAAGAGGGAACGTATAGCACACACACTGACAGTTTAGGCACTCATGGACTGACAACCTTCTCCACCTGCACACACAGCAAACATGGACGGCACACACACAACCACCTGTAAATTGTCATATATAGGTGGTCTACTGTGTGCATCCTACATAGGTAGCCCTCAACTATTGTACACACAACCGCCATTGGCACAAGGTAAGTCAATACCCGAACAGTATATTAAGCTATCAGCATGTGTCCATACTGTATATACAGGTTAATAGATACATAGGTAGGTGCATGCCCAACTGCCGAGGCCACTCATAAGCATAGGCAAAATGTGTCTGCTGTTGCCACCCCATCGATCAACTAAATGTCCCTCTGTGGAGCAGAGCCACTTGTGGGATCCCTGGGGTGTAGCTACTGTTCACCACCCACTCTGCAAGGATTCCCCGGAGTGTTAGTGAGGGGTTTTGTATAATGTAATCAGGGATGCGTTTCCAAATAATGTAGAGTATCCCTGACAGGAATCTTCATGTGTACATGTTACATAGTATACCTTAAATACAGCTTGCATATATAGGTAGTTCTCCACAGAATAATAAACATATGGAACACACAACCGCTGAAATGTGCATTCATCACCCTCGCACTACCAGTGCCTGCTCTGAGAGGTAAGATATCATTGCCAGGATTAGAACATGAAACCATGTACACATTCATTACAATAACATACTGCTATGCTACCTGAGATGTACCAATGGCAGTCATGTATACTGACAGGATTTTAAATTTCTAGTCTCCCACCAGGACACAAGTGCTCCTCAGCAATTACATTCTGCTTGCCGAGCACACTCAAGCAAATCTGCAGTCTACGGCTACCACTCCACCCATACAGTATAAGAAAGAATCAGTACTGCAAACTAAACAAGGATATACATTTTGATATATCAAGAGCAGGAGCACACTCAAGCAAATCTGCAGTCTGTGGCTACCACTCCACCCATACAGTATAAGAAGGAATCAGTACTGCAAACTAAACAAGGATATACATTTTGAGCCTAAAGAGCAGGAGCACACTCAAGCAGATCTGCAGTCTGCGGCTACCACTCCACCCATACAATATAAGAAGGAATCAATACTGCAAACTAAACAAGGATATACATTTTGAGCCTCAAGAGCAGGGTCAGTCCACCCAAGCATTCTACTTGTATGTTTTATGAGAGTGAAGGTATTACATTAGCAGTATTTCTTAGTAGTTCTCAGCTTGCTAATAAAACTGATTGTTGTAGCCTTGTGCCCCCCCCCACTAGTACAGTAATCCTAACTGTCCAATAGACAGTATACATTTAATTCACATCCCTGTGACTAAATTAACCATCAAGCAGCCCTCTCAGTGCTTTCTGCCTTAGTTTGTATCACTTGGAGGCCCACCTGTTTATTTGCATCTCTATACATTCCCCTTCATTGCTAATGTATCTCCCTACTCTAATCTGTGCACAAACTGGTTACTAATTAGCAAGTCAATGTGAAGACACACTCCCAACCTTAATATACTTTGCTGTCTCTTCTCCCCTTCACTTTACAGGTAGTTTGAATTATTACTTAGCCCCTCTGAGGCCTTCACTGATTTCCACTGATTGCCTCTCTGGTTTCTTTGCATCCCACCTGGTTTACACCCCTTGTGCTATCTTCCTCCCCCAATACAAAGTCTATATTAGAATCCTACTGAGCATGGAGCCATCTTTAAATTTCTAGTCTCACACCAGGACACAAGTGCTCCTCAGCAATTACATTCTGCTTGCCGGTAAGCCATTAGACCTCAGGAATTTGTTTTAAAAGTGTTCAGATTTGTAAAGTAATACTTACTTTTTCTTTTGTCTTGGTTGGCTCTACCCCACTCCGTTCGCCCTCGCTAATGTTCGGGCTCTCTCCGCTCCCCTGCCCTGCCCCCTATTCCCTCCCACCCCCACTACCTCTACATTTATAGAATCACAGCCACACCCACAGCTCACCCTCACATCACCTTCACCAATCACAGCTCCTCAAGTCATATCACATTATACCACACCAACTTGCTCCACACAAAATACTCCCAGTCACTCTCATTCCCACTAGGCATTTTTTACATCACCCACACTACTTCCCCATCCACATATAGTGCAAACCTATAATTCCTATTCAGAACCCCCCCACCTAGAAACAACTTAAACTTTATAACCATGACTATCACACAACTAAGTTGAGTCAGTCTTCTCATAATTCTTTACAACACCACAAGTTATCACTCTAGCAATATCCCTAAACTTAGTAGCACAACACTGCATTATGCACTCTCGTATACAGACACCACACATTATAATAATATCTGCCCACAGTTATTCAAGAACTACATAACGGACCAATTCAGGACTAAACACATATGCTCTAATTCCTACTCCTAAAAAACACAATACTTTCTCACACTCCTCACCAAACTCCAACATCTGTATAACCATTTTAACTCCAGACTCACCATAAGTGGGGATATCCACCCCAACCCAGGCCCAAATTCATCCTGTCCAACTCAGACTGCTCCAACACAAATGTCAGAACATAACATCCCCACTTTCTTCATCCCTGGGCAAATCAACAACAGCAGCAAAACCAACCATCTTCTAATGCTAAATATTAATATTACAAAAAAGTACATTTCAGGTAGCTTAGTGGTAAGATACTCTGAGGATGGAATACATGGTTGTGGGTTCTAATCCTGGAAGGTGTTATTATTTCACAAGGTCGGGAGACTTAAACCTTGACACGGTTATTAATAGAATGTGCTGGAGGAACAAATTCATCACCCAGAGACTCCCTATGCTGTGGAACAAAATCCTGGTACATGTGAGGCAGAGCACCTCGCTGGCCTTGTTCAAGAGGAATCTTGACCAATGGATGGGAGATCGCAGATATACCCCAGGGATTACTTCAGTGTCACTGCTTGACAGAGGCACAGCAAAATAATAGGCATAGTTTTATTCAAACTAAAGGGGTGGCGAAAGCCACATAACTATGGGCTAGGCTTATAAATGCCCTTCGACAGATAGCCTAGTATGAACCTATGAACCTATGAACCTATGAAGTATCAAAAATAAAATACCTGAACTCCAGGCCACAATAGCACACTACTCCCCAGACATAGTTGCTTTAACAGAAACCTGGCTAAATAAAAACATAGCTAACTCAGAAGTTCTCCCTACCGGCTACAATGTCATTAGACAAGGCAGACCACTTCGTAAAGGGGGTGGAACTGCCTTACTGTACAAGTCAAACTTAACTGTCCGTCAATTACCAAACTCCTACCCCTCCCCCAATAATCGGGACATATTTATCTCACATCTTCAACTTCACCCTAAAAAAGTTATCATCACAATTGTGATCTATATCCCACTGGTAATACACCTTCTAGCCTTGAAGACTTCTTATCCTGGTGTTCTTCCACATACTCACAAAAAAACATTATTCTGGGGGACGTCAACCTAGATTGGTTCACCTGTATATCAGAACCACCAAGTAATCTAATAAATCTCCATGGCTACCAGCAGCTAGTCCAAATTCCAACTAGATGTGATAAAAAATCTAAAAGGGAATCCATCCTTGACTGGGTCCTAACAAATAACCCCACATTGTACCCTCACACATGCAGTCTCCCAGACACTTTAAGTGACCACAACATAATATACTTTATACGTAGTAGAACAAGCATATGCAAAACCACTAACTATATATCCACTAGAAACACAAAAAAATTATCTCCTGAGGTCCTCAACACTTTACTCTGTAACTGTGACTGGACCCCCATAAAAACCCTCCCACTTGACCAGGCTGTAGCATATTTCAACAAAACATTTCTGCAACACCTAGACACTGTCGCCCCATTGTGCAAAATCAAGGTTAGAACCTCTACAAACCCCTGGCTCAGTAAAGAACCAAACAAATCCTCAAGTTCAGAGACACTGTCTGGCTTTACTATCAAAAAAACAAAGAAACACAAAGCCTAACTAAGTACCAAGAACTGCGCAACCGTGCAAAAAAATGCATTAGGCTGGACAAAAAATCCTACTACACAACATTACAAACTAAATATCAACACAACCAGCAAAAATTTGGGAAAAATGTAAACCAGCTACTAAAATCCACCCAAAAGGCTACCCCCAAACCAACCACCCCTGACACTAAAGTTCCCATCGAAACACAATTCAACTCCCACTTTGTGAACTCAATTCTATCCTTAGTATCACAGGACAGTTCCTTCTTCACTAGCCCCCCGACACAAATAACACTAATACAAGCTTTACCCTCAAAACAGTTTCTACCACTTCAATCAAAAGTATGCTCTCCACTAAAGGCTCTAAGCAAGGTTGTCCTATGTCTCCCATACTATTTGCCTTAGTGATAGAACTATTTGCTTCTACAATACGAAGTGAACTAAAAATAGAAGGAATTAATTTTTATAATCAATATAATTCCAAAATCATGTTATTTGCTGATGACATCTTGTTGACTTTAAAACCAAAAGAAGAGACCACACAAGCATTAGAGGAAAAAATAAAAGAGTTTTCCTCCACTTCAGGTCTTTATTTCAACAAAGCAAAATCAAAACATATACTCTTGAATAGAGATGATGCTTATCATCTGAGTGAGTATCAAATTATTGGAGAAAGAGTTTCATCACTCGAATACCTAGGAATTCTTATAGCTGACAACATAAATACTACTATAACTTTAAATTATAATAAAATTCAAAACTTAATTCAGAAACAAATTGATACCTGGAATAAATTAACGTTAAAATTTGAAGGTAGATTACAGATAATAAAAATGATATTATTACCCCAAATAAACTATATAGCATTAGCAATTCCTATCTTACCAAACAAAAAAATTATAAAAAAAATTCAGAAACTCTTGATGGGCTTTTTATGGTATCCAAAAAAAATAGAATTGCTTTCACACACCATATTAGACCCTGGGACTTGGGAGAAATTAAATTTCCAGATATAGAGACATACATTAAAGCTTCCATCTTTAAACTTGTACTACAATGGATAAACCCAAACTACTCGTCTAGGTGGAAAACTCTACATGCAACTTTTTTCTTAAATGAAAATAAAACATTAAAAAATATAGACTTGAAGAATCATAACAACATATTTTGGTACTTATTAAGTAGCAATCTACAAAACAATGCAACAAAACCTACCAATTTATCATACTTAAATAACATATATAATCTATTTAGAAATTTCTTAAAAACAAATTCTGATATAAAACTATGGTTTGAACTTTTGATACCTTTTAATACAACAAAGAATTTTAAAGAAAAAATTCAAGAAAAAAAATGTATTAAATGGGAAACTAATAATTTTATTTGTTGGTTCAAATGCTTAAACAATTCTAGCACATTAAACATCCAACAAGTAATAGATGAATTTAAAATACTTGATAAAGATAGAGAAGATCTCCAAAAGTATTGCATCATAAAAGTTTGTGGAGGTTATTAATAATTTAAGTTTTAATTCTAAGCCAAAACTCATAAATTATATACAAGAAATAATTTATGACAAGCATAACAAGTTAATTTCTATATCTAAAATATATAAAATATTAATAGTGTATAAAACCAAAATAACTCAAAACACATGGAATACTATAACAAAAGATCTGACTACGAGCCTATCTCCTGAAAGTAAAATGATCTTCTGCAATCAGTTAAATTAACCTCTAACTTCCAGATATGGAAAATCTTCACATGGAAATTTTTGCATAGAGCTTTTTATACCCCAAACAAAATTGCTAAATGTAATCCTAATCAGAAAGCTACTTGTTGGAGATGTACTCTAAATTGTGAAGCAGATTGGTTACATATATTTTACGATTGTATTAAAAGTTCTGGGATGACATTAATAAATTTCTTCAAGCCATTTATAATGATACATTTGTTTTAACAAAATCATTAATTTTTTTGAATGTTGATGCCTTAATAACTGTTAATAAAAGAGATCAACTTCTTTTATGGACTATTCTGGCTGTGGCCAGAAAATGTATAACAAGAAGATGGAAATCCACAATCTCTCCAAGTTATGAAGACTTCATTTCTCTTTTAAGGGAATCTGCACTAAAAGAAATAAAAGTTAAAGAAGAAAGAATTTTTCCCAGACGTTGGATTAACAACCCTTGGAATAGAGTCTTGATACTCATAGACACACTACAAAAAGACACAACTTTCTCTTCATGAATTTAAAGGGGACATGGAATAATGTGAACTTAAAGGAATATATAATTATAAATGTCATATGTGTTTTTTTTTTCTCTCTGTTTCCTTTCGTTGGACCATTTGTAAATATTGTACATATTGTTATGGTTATTAACTACTTCTGTTAACTTGATCAGTAATTAATAGTGACTGTATCACAATTTACTCATAAACATAAAAAAAAATAAAAATCTGTTGAGTAAAAAAAAAAAAGTATGCTCTCCAAGCTAAAAACCTCATCAACAGCAGCCTACCTACTCCCCAGCTATTTCTTGAAACTCACAGCAGATGCTATTGCTGTCCCAGTCTCGACTATCATAAACAGATCAATTGTTGAAAACACAGATCAATTGTTGAAAACTATGTGCCCAAACTCTGGAAAATATCCTATGTTACGCCCATACATAAAGGCGGGACCTCCACTGAACTTAATAACTACAGACCCATTGCTTTACTCTCCCCGCTGGCCAAAATCCTAGAAAAATGCATCCATACCCAAATGCTAAACTATCTCCTAGACAGCAACATCCTGTCACCTACTCAGCATGGTTTCAGACCTGCCCATAGTACCACTACAGCCCTCCTCTGCTTCACAGACACAGTAAACCATCTCAAAAATGAAGGCCTACAAGTGACAACTATTTTTTGGATATGTCCAAAGCATTTGGCACAGTCTCACACCAAATCCTGCTAAACAAACTAAACCAATATCATCTATCAAATTCCACTCTTACCTGGTTCCAAAGCTACTTAACTGACAGGTACCAAGCTGTGAAATGGGAAAAATCTCTCTCTCCTCAGCTGCCCATAACTATAGGAGTCCCACAGGGTTCTATCTTAGGACCACTACTATTCACAGTCTTCACAAATGACCTCCATACCTCCACACAGCATGCATCTATAATTCAGTATGCAGATGACACTACCTTAATCAGTGCTGCACAAAACATTCCCACCCTCCTGCAAACAACTCAACTAGCATTCTCTGACATTGAAAACTACCGTATCAAAGCCCAAATTATCCTCAATCCAAAGAAAACGCATCTTATGATTATAACCAGTTCTAACAAAAACACTAACAGTCAATTCACTATCTACTCCACTAATGCTACTCCAATTGCTCCAGTGGCACAGGCTAAGCTATTGGGAATAACCATAGACTCCCACCTACAATTTGATAGTCATCTCAACTTAACTATTAAAAAAGTACATGCCAAACTGGGGTCGCTCTACCGTATCAAACCATTTCTTACCAACAACACAAGATCAGCCATTTCTCACTCCCAACGTCTATCCACCCTACTCTATGCATCTCCCATTCTGACTAATCTCAACAAAACTGAACTAAGCAAAATGAAAGCCTGCTATAACAGAATTGCCCGCTTTGCTGCAAATTGCTCATATAGAACTCATCACTGTACTGCTTTGAGACAGCTCCACTGGCTTGATCTGCCCAACCTCCTAACCTACAATCAGCTCTACCGCTGTCATTCTATCTATTACCTCCCCAATAAGTGTCCTGCTCTCAAAACCTAGTACAACATCACTCAGCCAAAAGGCCTCTTAGATCATCAAGCAAACTACTACTAGAAGTCACCACTACAATAGCTTTGGAGATGCACTATATAGTAGTTCAGTGGCTAAAAAATGGAACTCTGTCCCTACAAGAATTCAAAACACATCATCCAAAGCCTCCTTTAAAGACCACATCAGGCAACATCTCAAGGAAAGTTGGCAGTGCCATGATTGCTCCCCAGGCTAGTGAAAGCGGATAATACATACATACAAAATCTAGAGCACTTGATAATAGTTTTCAATCTTACTCACAAACACTGGCTAATCCACAATGTATGTACTGTACCTGTGTACTATGTATGCATTCTACCGATGTTCCAAATTTCAGCTGTACACCACAAATCTATTAATTACCTTTATTTTTAAAATTAATATTTTTTTGTTTGTTCTCTCCACTGTAACTGTTTATGTGTCGCATACCACTGTAAAAACATGTCTCCTGTAATTTGTGTGCATACTGATCATGTCTAAATAACTAAATGTGTCTGTAATTTTTCTTTGTGGAGCTTTTCTCCCCAGGCCTCTGCTGAAAAAGGTCCTTTTCGGCTCAGTCAGACACCCCCGGTTAACAAATGTAAAATAAAAATAAAATAAAACACAAAAGGTAGGAATGTGTTGAAATAAGACAAACCGGCATGTGCTCAATGAAAGGTGTATGTTTATATATATATATATATATATATATATATGTATATATATATATATATATATATATATATATATATATATATATATATATATATATATATATATATATATATTTATATATATATATATATATATATATATATATATATATATATATATACACACACAATCATATATATAGAGAGAGAGGGAGAGAGAGAGAGAGATATGTCAATATATGGGGATATACATATATATGTAGCTATATAGATAGGTTAACAACATCTACATAACCATGGAGGTTCATATAAATGGGATACCTACCACATACCAACTGCTTTACATACCGACATACGTAATCCCGAGGCTTAAGGTCCGAAAGAACACAGTACCGAAACACCAGATGCACGAGGTATAATCTCCCGATGTTAATGGCAGTTAGTCAGTGCTTCTGGTGTTGCGGTTTGAGTAGGTTACTGTGTGTATGTGTATTTCTTAGGGCTGTAGTGTGTGTAAGTGTGTGTTCTGTGTGTGGTGTGTGTTGTTAGGGGACTGTAATGTGTGGTTGTGTGTTAGCTTTGTGCATCTGTTTGTGCGACCTAGGATATAGAATATTAAAGTAGTGGGTGGTGCAGACACCTACATGGGGTGTGTAGGGGGGCTTGGCCACCTGCTCATACGTAGTGTAGGATGGTTTGTTTGGATGTGTTGGGTAGCAGTGTGTCTGTGTGTGCATGTTTGTGTTCCATGTTCATGTTACCTTCGCGAGTTACTGTTGATGTCTGTAATGTGGGGTATGGAAGTCTGTTCCCGGGACTGTGTGCGTTGGAACACTGTGGTTTCAGAATTCCATAGGTCTCCCGTATACAGCGGCTGAAGTGTTCACATATGTGTATAACACAGACCATAGCAATCACACATTCCTCCACTACTAACCTTTATGAACAAAGGATATGGAGAGTATATGCCTATATCCCATTACAAATATGTGCTATGGACATGAGCCAATCATAGTATTACCACCTGTTCCACTTTGCGAGGGACACTCCCTCTTTGGGCAGTTGTGTTCTGACCAAATATATTAAACGTGGCAAATGTCCTGGGATTGCAGGACATAATTATGTCCCATATGTACTGTAATAGTTGCATACAATAGTTCTTTCTGCATTTAAAGTACCTACATGGTACAGGAAACAGGATAAGCTGCTAAACTGCTACAAGAATAAGCTTATAATTAGGCAAGAAAGGAATTTCTATCCATTGTACTGACTGTGGGTTTGTGCTGGCCTGTAAAATCAGATATGTGTCTCAAAAAGGACCCACTATGGACATATGAAAAGGTGGCAACTCTAGCCAAAAAGGGTCAGTCACCAACACATCTACGATGACTGCAAATACCTATGACAGAAATACACAGCTATTATGTAGCAACACGTTATTACATTCAGATGTATTACCGAAGGGATTAAAGGACTAACATCACCTGCATGCCATACAGGAACTACATAATAGTGCCTTAATGAATCAGCCTGCAAATACCATTGTATTAGCCCACAAAAGAATAGGTGTTCAAATAGGGAAGGAACCCTCATGCACATAACAATTATGTATAAAAGCAGTTCCTACACACCTGCATTTGCTAAGCACATCCACCAACATCACCCCCACACCCAAACATATTACAATACAAACTGTAATAACATCAAAAATCATTCACACACTGTACGACATCTGCGGAAGCCTTAACATACCTTGTCAGAGACACACTAACACGACCATACCTCTCAACCTGGAAACATCAAAAATCTGGACAAAGGCCCATGAAAAATAGGTACAAATCTATACACTGAGTAACATAAAATTTGCATGCATAATTATGTAACCCCACCAACTCCAATGGAATTGTGGGATACCAAATTTCAAACGCAAACTGAAGAACAGACAACTAAAATATGGCCCCAGGCCCAGACCCTGTAGTAAATGGTAACCATTTTATTTTGTTGAAATGTGTAACGATGTTCACTGAGAAGGGAGAAGTTGATGAATGTGAAACTCAGTCATTGAAACAGCATTTAAACCCACATTCAAAGAAAATGCATCTGATAATTACCTTTGGGCTGTTTTCAAATCATAGGCCCTTGCACACAAATCATACGTGTTCTTTGATACGCCTTCCTGACTGTATTAAATTATATTCATTGTATAATACATCACACTTGTTAGAGCATGTTTTAAATTTATTATGATGAACATTTTTCAAGTAAACAATGAAACAAAATGTATGAACCAATAATGACAAAAATGCCCAGTTCAGAACATTTTCATCATAAAAGTCTACTCAAACTTCTACAATCCACCAATATCAGTAAATGTGCACAATCTATGTAAAAGTCGTCTAAATAATTCCACATTAAAGAGATCTATAACTAATGAACAGGTAGCTGCTAGCAAACAACTTTATATTTTATTGTTTCATCTACAAATAAAGTGCCTGTTGCTCTTGATGAATAAAATTGCCTATGTTGCATTAAAAAAAATAAGCTAGTAATATTGCAAGAGGGAATGGTGTGGGTATATAGAAATTGACAGACATGGCTAGCACCTGACGCTGCTGTTAAATGCACTGCCTGCTTCTTTTTTTAGAAAGCCTAGAGAAGCCTGTCAGATAGCTATACCACACTGTTTATGCTTTGTCTGCTTTAAAATTATAACTGTTCTTCGACATGTTGCAATACTCAATGGTCCAGGGATTTAAATTATATTATTTGTATAATATGTATACTCTGGCTGATAGTGGTATACTATTTTTTTCTGACTTAATTTAATTTATCATAAACAAACAAGTATAATAATGCATAAATTAACATAAGCACACACATATGGACACACACAAGGTTACTTATTTACTTAAAATTGTACAACAAGAAACAGAACTACACAGGCCAAGCCTAGGTAACACACGTGCGGTGACATTTCATTCAAATGAAAGCAAAAAAATACATAAAACTGAAACTTTAAAAACAACAGCATAAGCACATTTTTCTTGCCCAGCTCATATGGCAGATCGGGAACTCAAGCCAAGCTAAAGCAAACGAAGCTCTGCACACTTAGAGGGGAGCTTTTCATTATTTACTTAGCCAATTGGAAATGATGACTGTAAGTGCCCACTGTCACTCAAGCATGCAGAAGCTGCTGCAGGCTGGAAGAACTGTCAGAATCAAGCATTTGCCAATCCACAGCAATGATAAAAGGCAAGACACGAGGTGCTTGGGCTCATAGCAAAATTTACCAATAAAACCACACAGAGCAGTATGCCCTCTAAGCTCCTACCAGCCTTTGCTTGTGGGATTTGTGCAGCTCAGTCAATGGTGTACAGAAATGCAGAATTAAACCGAGGTTCTCAATTAAAAAAAAAGTCCCACAAAAAAACTTTACTGCATAAAACCAGTGCACACTGCTAATAAAATGCAATGCATTTATGTCTCTAAATTTAGCCACCAAGCCGAAGATTATCTGTTCGAAAACCCTCCTCATTACTGTTGGTTGTTAGCGACATCTTTCATTTAAGTCTAAATATCATTTTGCTTCGCCATTAGAATTTTTTGTTTAGCTAGTATATGCACATACATACATGTTTTTCCCTAAAGATACACTAAATAAAACATGCAGCACTTAACGCTTCCCAACCATCCATGCCCAGCCTGATCTTTCAGGAGGACTATGCACAGAAGACACTTGCCGCTCACAGCTCATTCGTGTTAGCACCTGCCTCCGGACACCAAGCCAACAGACCTTGCTTCACTGACAGCACTAGTTAATTCCAAACAGGAATCAGGAATAATTAAAAAATTAATAAATAAAAAAGATACAACAGGCTCGACACAACAGACCACTGCCTTCCACCGGGATACTCGGCAAAAAAATACAGACAAAACCGAATAAATAATATATTGTTGCTCACCAGGTTATTGGTAGTAGCAAACCCAAAAGCAGGCACATGTGCAGAACTTTGACATACAAAACTTGTTTGTCCTTCAGTTTTAGAATGTCAGTAATCGACAGTGCAGTTAAGTGCATGTCTATCTACATAAAAGCAAAAAAAAAAAACGCCAAAATGTATTACCGACTGACCCTTTAACAACTTCAGTTCATGTTCGCGCCTTTATAGAAACCAGCTACCTCAACTTCCGGTAATTAATCCAGACCCAGTTTTTGTTCACTCATTCTTCCTATAAAATGTAAAGATGAAGATACTTACAGCTACGTGTCTTCTGTTACTTGATCTCAATTGTGATCAAACATAACAGTTGGAAGACCTGTCGACTCGACTGTGCTGCAAACTTTTATTCAATTTGTAAAAAAAAAAAAAATATATATATATATATATATATATATATATATATATATATATATATATTGCTCAAGACTGAGTCTTTTGGTTTTCCTTATACATAAACAGTTTGCTGTGTATTTTGCAATGACACAGCCACGGCGTCCTCTTTGGTCGGTTGGCACTGTCTGGCATCCACTGCAAGCTGTGAGTGGGCTGCAACCTGAATAGCAAGTTAACTTTTTTTTTTAACAAAACGAATGAACCAAGAACCAGGCACAAAAATAAACGAATAAAAAGACTATTACCTGTTGCAGACTCAGTACAACATAAATTAAAATAATAAAATATCGGTCAGCTAATAAATTCTGCAGCAAAACTTTTAAAGAGATAAGTTCTTTCATTCCAAACTCTGTACGGAAGATGTTCCATACAGAGAGTTTGGAATGAAAGCGCTTAGCTCTTTAAAAAGTTTTGCTGCGGAATTTATTGGCTGACCGATCTATTTTATTATTTTAATTTGTGCTGTGCTGCAATGGATAATAGGGTTTTTATTAACTTTTTTAACTCCCCCTGCCTCAAACAGGTAGTTAGGCACTACCTAATGACACTGATGTCATCGCACACGCCCCCTGCACAATGATGTTGAAGGATATACTGCAATGCGCAATGATATCAACAGCAATAAAAAAAAAAAAATCGGGATTTGAAGGGGCCACTCGTGAATTCGTGGCACTCCATTATCTTGCCCTCAAAATTGGGAAATACCGACTAATTCAGTATGGTTGAGAGGTATGAACACGACCCTAAGTGAAATAGTGGCTGTTATACAATGGAACAGCTGCTGATGTAATAGGGTTTGTTTGTAATCCCATTTCAGAGGGTTGTGCATACACCGGGATGTGTTAGCAATTAGTGAGTAACAGCACAGTATGCTACACTTGTACACCAAATCAAGGATGTCTGGTGAGCACACTGTATACCACATAACAGTTCATGCATAGCCATATGGCCTTGAGTTGGCCAAACATCCTTGCCAGACTTAAATATCTGCAGAAGTATCAGGTACAGACAAACCCTACATAAGTAGCACTGATCTGAAATATAACAGCTGTACTCACATGTAGAACTAAATCATCTAGCCATTGCACACAGTCCACGGGAGTCATGAAGCTAATATATCTCTGTGTGTCTCCATATAGCTGTTGAAATATATTGCAATAGCACATCTAGGCCATCTCCCTCGAAAGTAAGGCAAATGGACAATGCCTAATAGGAGTACTCACTTATACACCATTGTTGCCATGGTATCGGATAATGGAGTAGTTGCACAGCTGATGTGCATCCAATTAACTACTTTGGAACAGCAATTGGTGGACAGGATACCACATGTTACCAAAATGTAACTAGAAAAGGATGTGTCATTACACATTCAAACCATCTGTATATACCAGCAGAACATTACAAATAACATTGAAACACAAACCAAAAAGGATTGAATCAACTGTTAACAATACGTCGGGTTACTAATAAGTTATGTAGAACAGTCAGTATGTCTGTGTCTGTAGTACTATTCTGTAGTATTTAAAGCAAACTCAATCCATGTAGTGGAAACAGTTATTTTGTAGTGATGTATGGTTGAGCATAGTCACCCTTGTAGTATTTGTGTGTACTGCTGTAGGTCACAAGGCAAACACTGCATATACCACAAGGGATGCTATATAAGGGCTTTGCACAGAAATACTCCTCACCAGCCGACTTCAGTGGCAGGGTTGGTCCAACAAGTATGTGCTATAACAGGGGATAGTATATGTTGATATATTGTAACTGTAGCCATATGTATGGGTGCAATACAGAGAATAACATGTGGAAGGTTGGGCCACTGTGCACGTATGTTTTGTATTGTGGGATATTGTGCCAATAACTGTGTAATGTACAGTATTGTAGGCAGATATGTATTACAAGCTACATAGCATTACTATAATGGTAGGCAAACATTAGTTATGTCAATCGGCATTTCCAATACACAATAACAGGATACACATGTCTTTTAGTGAGCCGACCGTTTATCAGCATGATAGCAAAGTAAAATGGAAGAGCTATTTAACTATCCATGCACATAAGACATGTAATATGTGCAAAGGTAGGTACTAGGTTGTCTTACCATGGATATCTGTAAGCCTAGCTAGCGTGTGTTGTCTTTCGCCACCCCCATAGGTTGGTTCCCTGTGCCTCTGAATGGCAGAGCCAATAGTTCCCTGTGCCTCTGTCCAGCAGAGCCACTGCAGTGATCCCTGGGTACATATCTGTCTCCCATCCACACGGCAAAGTTTCCCTTGAAGAGTGCTCATGAGGGGCCCCGCCTGATTTACATTAGAATCACGTTCCAAAGCATAGGGAGTGCCCCGGTCAGGAATCTATCCGTTCAGCACGTCCTACTCATCGTTGTGATTAGGTGTATATCCCTAGAGCATGTGGCTATCAGGGGCATCTGTTTAGGTGGAGCATATCCAGCCATACAGGGTTGGACATGGGCCTTGTATGTCAAGCAGAGATCACTTGTGAGTATGCGGTATGCAACTGAGTACAGCTGGGGTTTCGTAGGTTGGGCTGCATAGGTCATCTGTTTGAGGTCAGTAATCCTCTTGGTGTGGTACTGGTATGGTCTTCCAAGCTGTTGCAGTTGTCTTGTAAGGTATATCCCAAATGGGGTGTTTTATCCTTTAATGGGTCTGATATGACATGTGTAGAGTCACAATGGCCCCTCTGATCTGGATGCGAACCCATTAGAAAATAGGGGGGCATGTAGAAGGATATACTAACCACCTTGTCATTATGGGTATCAAAGGAGAAATTGCTATCTACTGGGGTTTACGGATCCCGTATTACCTTTTTTGTATGTAGAGGACTAGCACCTATGTGGTAGCCTGCAGTGAATTAGTTATATCCAAAGGGGATGACTATGCACTTTTAGGCATTCAGCTTGACGCCATGATATTAACACTAGGTATCCGTCTCAGTGTGACCCTTCCAGAGGGTGTCTGTAACAGCTGGGGAAACAATTATGTCCCCTAGTTTGCAGTCGTCTGCAAACCTTTTCAGCCAAAGCCCTCCTGTGCTTGTCTGTACGTCAGAGAAGTATATACCGAACATGAGGGGTCTTAGGACTGAGCCCTGGGGGACAGCAGTTGTAACTGGTATACAGTCAGACCTAGGGTATGCAACTCCTACTGTGTGTTTTCTGTCCGTGAGCCACTTTGCAAACCATCACATGACGTAGGAGTTAATGTTCAGGCGGATGGGTATGTTGATAATTCCAGAAGGAGGAATGGTATTGAAAGCCTATGAGAGATCTAGGTAGGCTGTGAGGACCTCCTTACCCTCATCTAATGCCTTGGTAAATATCTCTAAGAAGCCCACCAGGTTTAGGAGGCATAGTCCGGCCTTAACAATGCTAAACAGGGAGGGGTCAAAGGTTGGGAGGTACCAATGTTTCTGACAGTGATCCATGATGTGCACCATAGCCTTGCAGACCAGGCTAGTCAGGCCTATAGGGAAATAGGTCCCATGGTCCATTGTGGCACCACCTTTGTGGAGTGGGATAACTGTTGCTGTGCGCCATTCAGGCGGCACTATGTCCAATGTGAGGCTATTATTGAACATGGTGCATAGGTGTGGAGACAGTATGATCTGAAGTTCATGTAAAATGCAGCCTGGGATGTTGTCCAGTCCCATGGATGCTGTGATATTGCCTTCAGAGTGTGCAACTTTGAGAGGGATCTGCCAGGATGTTGGCAATATCCATTGTTTGTGTAATGTTAATGCCTTTGTGCTGTAACTCAGAGCAGATCTGGTTGTTGACATCGAGGCTCTGTGGTTGTTGTTAGTATTAGTTGTGTTAATGTTTTCGTAGCTAGCTTTGGAGGATCATATAAGGGATCTCACCTTCTTACTGAGGCTGGCCAAGGATCTCCTCCACGCATGGTATTGTACTCTCATTTGCAACAGTGTCTTCCTCCTGTAGTACAATATGTTTATGACAGGGGACCACCAGATTGGTTTAATTAATTATGAGTATAGCGTCCTGGTTCTGTTTGTGATAGCACAAGCCATGCACTCCTGTAACTGCTTATAGAGTGCATTTGTGTAGGATTCAGCATTTGTAACAGTACTGTCCATCTGCATGGGTGTCATGACATCCACCACGTCTGCCTTAAGAAGCATGTAGTTGGCCTTGTAGACATATTATAATGTGGTTTGCATAATGGGGGGTAGGTGCGGGATGTGGATATCAATGGTGTTCAGCACATGGTCTGATCGGACCAACGAGGAGTTGGCTTCACGTGTGGAGCACCAGTCACTCATGTTGATAATGACTAAGTCTAGGATATTGTTGCCCCTGGTGGGTGTGTGGATATGTTGAGTCAGGGCATTGATGTTTATGAATTCCAGAAACCGTTGAGCTAATGTGTTGGTACATGAGCAGTTTTCCCAGTTAATGGTGGGGTAGATACAGTGAGGCTTATGTGATGAGTGTGGTGTGCGACTGTGTACCTTCTCCACATGACAGTCAGGGTCAGGCTTGGTTGGAGAGACCTTTACCTCCAGTTTGGCTAGATGAGTGCATCTCTCTCAGGTTGTAGTGTTGGGTGGCAGGTGGAGAGGCTTGTCTGTGTACATGAGGCAATGTGTACATTGCCTCAATATGCCCAGATTCATCAGATAGACAGGTGAGAACACTGGCAGTTGACTCTTGGAGATGCCTGAATATAGAACTACATTCACCTAGATAAGTGAGGAAAGTGAGTACAACAGCTACATTACTCTAAGCAAGTGAGAAAAGTATGTACAAACCCTGTTCACCCTTACCTGTAGGTGATGGGGATGATTGAGTGCTATAGTAATCATTAGCTTACGTACAGTTTACAAGTCCTGAACAAGTGCTTAGCATGAATAAGCAATCCAGATAAGGTCTTGGATAATATAAAAACATGGCCACCTCCCTCCAACGGGTACACAAGCATATATCCATGTACACCACAGGGCCCCTGTACCCACAACTATGCAGGTACAAGCTGCACTCAGTCTGCATGGGACCTGCCCACATCGCAGGTTGTATCATATACATATGGCAAAACAAGAAGCTCTCCACTTACACATCATGTAAAACATAGCTCCATGTCAGGTTGTGTACACACTGAATGGTGCACACCAACAGATATCACAACCCAACAAAGGGGAAGACACCACTGATAATAGGAAGTGCTGCACTACTACCCTGCTGAGTCTGGTCTGGAAGACCATGAACCTTGATCACTTAAGTGATGTCAGCAGTACAGATGTAGATGACAGTATGGTTGATGTCACACTGCATATCATAACCTTGTCACGTCATAGGACATCATCACCCATACTGTGTACCACCTACACTCAGTATACTAGATGTACATTTCTATGTCACAGGAGTGTTTAGCAACAGGACTGCTGGCAGAAACAACACTACAGAAGGTGTCTGAATAATACGTGATCATCATACCAGTGGCAGCTACAGTATGTCATGGTTAATGAATTATATTCCCCCTCATTGTAGTCCATACCTCACAGACAAACAGAAAGCATCTGCCTATTGAAGTATGCAAATGACTATGACCTAGGATCAATAGCTGACTCGCATTGTCACCCCTATGTTAATAACCCTGTACCCATGAACAACCACCTGGGCAGCTGTCATCATAATGGACACTTGTGTGTGAGGGATGCAGCTGGGCAGTTGTCTTTCCTGTGATAGCTATGTCACCACACCTGTCAGGGTGTCATATGTGGCAATGCTAATAATAATAGGGTGCCATTCATGAATAGAGAGATCATTGTCCAGCCAGACAGACCACTCAAGTGACCCATATCAGATCACATATTTCCTTTAAGGGGTATTGGCCATGTGCAGATGGCCTACACCAGCCTTCCCATTCCCCATCTCCACTATGTAGCATGATGCATACCCTGAATAAATCCATGTCCAACCCAGTGATGTCAGACATGCTACATGTACTCATCCTGATCTCGAACACATACTTCACGGACATCTACCTACCACATGCTGGACAGATCCTTGTCCCATACACTTGACATAGTCCTGCCATGCTATGCATTCCTGTCCGTCAAAGCTGCACATCGCTCTCCTCTCAGACATGGTGTGATGACCGCATGGTAATGCATTGTATATGTATCATTAGCCCTGTGGATCAGTAATGTGGCACTGCTCCACCTGGCCCCACAGACCCGCCTGTCAGCTACAGCCAGGTAACCTTTCATCCTAGATGCATACATGGCCCATGGCATATAACCCACTAGTTGACTTTGACTGTACATGCCATAGTTGATATCCATCCCTGCAAATACCATCTGGCTAACCAGTGTCCCATGTGTATCACATGTGCACCACAGGTGATACATGGCAGGATGTTGAATCGCTGAACAGTGCCATGTAGATGTATATGGCAGAACACATACATGTAAAACCTTATGTGAGCATGTCTGTAGGGTCACAGGTCATGTCTGTTAAGGCAGTGTAAGTCCTTATATGTGACATATACACTGCATCAAGGTTGACTGCAATAATGTGGACACATCCAGCCATGTGCTGATAGGTAGGAACACCAGAACAAGCAAACAGACATGCCCACATCAAGACAGCAACCACATGGAGTATGAGCAATGTAATCAGGTGACACACACACACACACACACACACACACACACACACACACACACACACACACATGTATGGTGATAATAGCCACTCAACATTGAGTGTCACATGTGTGTGACACAAACACATCAGTGTTATGCAGGTTTGCAAATACAACTCTTTAAACTGAAGTAATGCGATACACATGTATGTTGAGCTCTAGCTCTGTATGTCTCTGAGGTACTGTGACCTGTCTCCATCATTATGTCTTCCAGGTATGCCACGTGCAAGGCTTCCCCCTTTTACATGCTTGGAGGATGAAGCCCTCATCTCATACCTACTCGATAATCATGACATCCTGTTCAGCCGTGTGCCACAGGATGCACAGCAGTGGGATGCCCTGTAGATGGAACTTCGCAGGAGGGTGGCCACAACCGCACGTACCTGCAGGTGCTCAGACACTGTACAGACCTAATTAGATGTGTGAAACAGTGTGCAAAGGCAATCGCCAGGGAACAAGCTGCAACAGGTGGTGGACCACCAACCCAGCCCCCACTCACATGTACCGAGGAGCTACTGGCCAACCTGGGGACACCTGCAGAACCACATCCACAAGCCTTAGCCGATATTGTGGAGGTGGGGGTGTCTCTCAACCACTGAGCCTGGAGTTGCCTGGTAAGTCAGTACTGCACCTATAACAACTATATTCCATATAGCTGCATCTGTCACTGTACAATATGTAATGTAACATCATATGTAAGGCATGTATACACACATGCCGCATACTATAGTATGCTACTCTGTGTATGCACACATGTGCATACACCATAGTATAGTCTAGTGTACTGGTGTATGTGTTATGCACATTGCTCCTTGTAGCCTTTATACAGGGGTGGATTATGCTCATACTGCTGTGTTATTCCTATTTAGGTACCTCTGGCATTCTGTGGCAACAGCAGCCCGTTTCAGGTGAGAGTGTTATCATTTATCAGGAATCGTAATGCACAAAACTATCTGCCATGTGGCCATTCACAACATGTACACATAATGTATGGTCCTGTCACAATATACAGGTCGGACTTGCAATGCATAACAATGACTATCCATGTGCCACACTTGCAAACTATGTGAATCATCTCACTGACATGAATCCTCACAAACTATATTGCCAGATGTGTTGACAGCTGTGCATACAATGGTGGAGGTGCTGTTCTCTTTAGGAATGTACAATAGATCTGATCTACACATGTGGTGAATACAAACAGTACTACACAGTGGGATGGAGTATGGCCAGCACACAGGTTTCAGCGGTGTGGATCATATCATATTTATAGTGGAACATTCATATAAATACATACATATATATATATATATATATATATATATATATATATATATATATATCAATAAGATTTTTATATAATATATATATTTCAGTTATATATATACAGATAAATGTTTTAGGGCATGTTTTTTTAAAATAGTATATGATAGGTATTTAATTGAATTGATTTTAAATTATTTTTAAATGAAAGGAATATGTGTTTAATTAATTTAATATAATTTGTTTGCACTTTAAATAGTATAGCTATTAGAATTGTTAATAAGATAATGAGCATTTAATTTTGTATAAAAACGAAGTATGGGTATGTGTTGTTTGAGGTCTGAAGAAACGTTTGTGGAACGTGAAAGCACTAACCAGTTTTGTTTCGTTTGTTTAATAAACTACTTTTGCTGTGCCAGCCATGGAGTGCTTCCATTGTTGTATCTACGTATAGCCCTGCTATGAATGTCACACAATGTGATGTGCTATCTTGACATGTCCATGACATCCATTGGCCTGGCTGCTACACTGCCTACCTAACCTGAAAACATATCCCACATACCACCCTTTATCTGCATAACCCTGTTGTCAGTGGAGCATATATGTCATATGGGACAACACAGACATGTGAAATAGATGCCCATCACTATAATTTGGACAACACATGTACACACATGGCCATGGAGGATGGCCAGAGACATGGAGCAACATACACACTAGAAGTGTTGTGCTTGTGTGTACACCCTGTCATACAATGGCTACACATGGTTCGGCCATGGCCTTTGTATAATAGTCATAATGTAGATGTGGAACGCTAGACATCCTACAGGCCTGTGCACATCTCGTGTAGGCGTAACATCAATCCACCACATAGGATGTATTGAACATCTTGAGGGTGCTGCAACATGACAACAGTTACCTGTACAGTATCCATATCAGGCCACAGATACAGTACATTCCCATTGCTGGTGATGGACATAAATGCCATACTAGCTCCTCGTGTGTGTGTGTGTGTGTGTGTGTGTGTGTGTGTGTGTGTGTGTGTGTGTGTGTGTGTGTGTGTGTGTGTGTGTGGTACACAGATGTCATGTGGGACATGGTGTACCGACGTGTTCACCATGTCTGCCTGTAGTTGCCAGGCTGCAGCAATATGGTTGCAAATGTGCAGGGGTGTCATCTGTATACCCATCAATGACCTGTGTCACAACTTCCACATCATAGTTAAGTGCGTATACACCTCAGTGACGTGGGTCACATTCCACAGTATTTATGTATTGTATCTGAACAAAATCATGGCTATGAACCCTGTCTGTAACTCACACTGTATAGCACTAGAGACTCCTCATGATTCCCTGCAATGGCCACGCACATCAGCTAAATTTACAGTATATCTGTAGGGTGGACAGACAACACTGAATTGGTACACCATTGCCCCACTGTATATTCGACAGGACACCATTGTGTTAAACATGTATGCATGTCATTGCACACGTCAGCAGATCACATGTCATACTACATGTGATTATCAAGGTCATATGCCACACATCAGGCAGCTGTACTGTTAACCTGTGCTGGTCCACATGGTGTAACACAGGGATGTATGCTAAGAACTACTATGATTTTGTAATTTGCATGCCTCTGCTATCACACATGCATGCTGTGTGCAACCTAGGGATGTATGATAACTACCACTATTATTGTCTGCGCTGCATGCCGTCTGCCGTATCACATGCATGTTGCATGCCTTCTGTCATATCACATATGTGTGTGTGTGTGTGTGTGTGTCTATTGTATAGATTGTAATGTACAGTTCCTGTCTGCCCTCACAGGTGATGTAGGTGCATTGCCCTCCTGTGGTACATCAGATGTTAGTGTCCCCACAGACTCTAGCAGTGATGATGAACATATGATTGGGTCACAGACAGAATTGTCAGGGGCTGAAACTGTGCCATTGGTTGCCATTCCATCTATATTCACCTCATTCCCACACACAGATCCCATACCTGCACATACTCCATCACCAGTGGCCATAGAGGAAGGACAGTTGGCGCGTGGTAGCTTGGAACAGGAAAATGTGGGGGCTATGGAAGGTGTGCCTGCATACCATGGTGTCAGCTAAACTACTGGTGGTGCCCCACACAGGCACATGGCCAGTGCTGCTCATAGGAGGACCTCTGGCCAACATGCTCCTGCATGACAGAGCACAGCAGCTGGTATCACCAGACACATGTTTCAGGCTGTAATTGAGGCACAGGCATGTGCTGAATGGTGCAACAGAGAAGATCAGAGGCTACAGAGGGCTGCTGTCTGTTCTTTAAATAACAGCATCCAAGCAATGGTAAATGCTCAACAGCAGATTGCTGATGCTTTGGATAGATGGTTGGGTGACATGGTTCGAGTCTTTGACAGTGGCATGACAATCCGCGAGCGTGAGCTGTCTGTGTTGGAACATCTGGTAGGAGTGAAATATTGGGCACGTGGATATAGGCCTGCTACATCGCCTGTGTCAGGTCTACATGTATGAGCTACCTCACATGCCCGCTCCCATAGTGGCGGTGGTAGCAGCAGTGCATCTGGTACTGTGCTGTCCACACCATGACACAGCAGGCCATGTGCAAGTGGCCCAGGATGGTCCAAACAGGGATACGGTTCCAGTGGACTAGTGACATCAGACAGTACCCAATCTGCACCTCTGTCTGGTAGTGCCCGTGCAACCCCTGGCAAGCACAGGTCACATGTCTGTGGCTGGACACCGTGAACTGTAATACCTCACCTGTGCAATCTGCAGCTGTCAATAATACCCCTGTGTAGGCCAGACACATGGAAGAACTGTGTGCAGACATACACGCACACACTGGACACATGTAGGGCACCGCAACACACACATACATAACATCGACACATGCCCAATTAGATCAAAGGCCCAAACCCACACACATGATATCATCCAATGGTGCAGCCTAGGCTTCTGGCAAACATTAACACTCTGTGCATATGATGATGCCTGTGCCGCATCCCTGACATCCACACCATTGGTGTAGGGACATGCTCATACAGTCTGATGCACAGGGTGAACAGACTAGGATGATGTGTAGTTTACAAATGTTGAGGACTGTTTTCAGTCAGCAGATATACCATCTAGTACAGGTGTACAATACTGTTAATGATATGTTTCTTGTGTAACAACAGTAAATGCATGTTGGTCATGTTGTTCTGCTGTCCTTCTTCAGGTCTAATTGCACGTGCCGGTGGATGTCAGTGTTTGCAGTTAAGTGTCCCATATGTCAATGTGGACTACTCACAGGTATGTATGAATATTCCAGCATGCACCATGTAGCTGCCACATACCAGTGAGAATGTCCCACGTTACAAACACATCTACCATTCCAAGAGCATGATAGCTGTGTATTAAGCTACTGTGGCCACATATGTGATATCCATAAAGGGTGACATAACATATACAGTTACATGGAGTGGTGAGGTAAGAGAGTGGTCTAGCTGATTACAAGGCTAGAGGCTAGTGGGAAGTGCAATGCCTCAATGGGAAGCAGTAATATACGTTCCCATGACAGGATGCCAACACACAACTGATCCCACACACTCAGGTATTGACACACTTGTATTCAGTGACACTGTAACACACACACACACACACACACATGCACACACACTCACGGCTTCATCGACACAGTAACACACGCTCGCACACAGTTGCTACTGGTGTGATGAGGACCCCTGCCTATGTGCAAATCATCATTATAGTACTGTGCACCTACATGACGTGCCACAGAGAATACACATGTACAGCTAGTCAGTATGGCCTAAGATTGGGGACATCAACACGGATAGTTGAATTCATCACTTGGATGGTGGGACGGGTCCTATCAGTTCAGTATAGTAACATACATCCTCACCCCAGGGACCAGTCAGCCCTACATACACAAACTGTGGCATTCAGTAATTAATACACCTATGTCATGCACATGCAGATACGTCACATGTGTGAGATACACGCCCTTGCCTATGTCCTGCTTTATACATTGCAGTCTGTACAGATGTGTACACAAGTGTACAGGAGAATGAGTAACAATTGAGATGTATTCCCCATAATACGTGACAAATGTGGACACACACGCAAGCACACATGCCAGTACTGTGAATCTCAGACCTGCCTAGCTTATGTTATGTATGTCAGACGTACAGCAGTATTGCATGCATTACAAACTGTACTGATACTTCCTGTGACAACAGTACTGATATATGCACTAGGGACGTCATATCTACTAGCAGATGTCAAGTGATTTACCTTTGCTATCATCCTGACCGCTAAGTTGTGTGTTATGTCCTTCAATTAACAAAACCATTGCTTACTGGTTGCAGAGGGTATTGTAGGACCACTTGTGACACACCTGTGAGCTGTCCACAGCAAACATCCATCTGCAAAGATTCCCCGCCACTTAGTTATTTCAACACATCTGTCCATACCTGTGGTACATCTTTCTGTACATTCAGCATATCACCATATACAGTTGGCAATGTTGAGGCTGCATTGCAGCTGCATGATGTACTAGGATACATGCCACCTGCATACATCAGCAACTGCACACGCATGTTATCTGAATGCACAACACTATGTGTACAGGTGTGTAGGTCCTACAATCCTGACATTTGGTCATGTTTGTAGGCATTGCAATTGGCGGATATGTGTAATGACATACATGACACATGGACTGTTGTATGATATGATGGGTGACCAGTACAGAGGGGATGTTACCTCTGTCAACATTGATATCACACCTTATGTACTGTTAGCATTCTGCAGCCATGGACCTACATTCCATGTGCATGTGTGTAATGGCTGTAGCCACTTGTTTGCACAAAGGGCTACAACAGCTATGTTATTTACAGGTATGTTGTGTGTGTGGCATGTACATACCCAGGGCAGGTACATGTATGTCATATCCATACATGAGGGTGTGTACTGGTGTACAACAACAGACATCTGCTAATGGTGGACAGTACTTAGGGCCCTTGGTATGTGTACAGCTGACCTGGTCACCGACAGTGGTATCATTGCATTGCATAACACATGATGCAACTCTGTCAGTACATGTGTACGGTCTACAGTTGATGTAGAGCTTAGTACAGTACACAGGTCAAGGGTCACATGGTGGCATACTCGTCTGTCATACAACATGTATGGTTGTGTGCTGATCATCCGAGGGCATGGTGGTGTCTGCAGTTTACATCCTAGAATGCATCATGTGACACTGTGTACTGCACATGGCTCATCTGTGATGCTTTTCATAGGGGGACTGGTCAGTACATGTGAGTGGCCTTTACATATGTGGGTACACCACCTGGAGTGGTCCGTGCCTGTGTTTTGGCCCACATGTCTGGTTCTGACGTATATGGTGGTAGTGCTAGGTTCTGAGGTATATGGTGGTAGTGCTATTGTGCACTACAGAGAAATCAGCCAGGTGTTCCTCACTACACAGACGTCAGTACTCCCCATTGTTGGATCTACAGTGGCCAGCTGTGAATATGGATGTAACACATCTAGCACTGGTTAGCATAAGAAAACAATGCAGTTGTCCTGTGGATGTATGGGAGTTAACCTGTGTTTAGGACATTTGCCATGGAATGGCACTGTGTGGGCAGATGTGACTTGGGTAATATCCACACTTCCTTGTATCATGGATGCATGTGATATGTGACAAAGGCCTGCCTACTGACAGCCATGTCATCCCAGAATGACAGCTGATTTGTTAAAGACCGGTGTCAAATATATGCAGAGCAGCGTTCCCGCTAACAATGACAACTACCAACACCAGAGCCCATTACAATGTATTATTTACATCTACCTGTAATAGCATGGCCACTGTGGACCCCGGTGTTTAGCATCAGAGTGCATCCCAGTCAGCCCTGTGCTACTAGGAGTATGAGCATGCCCAGTATATCCTTGTGTAGATGGACACATAGTAGTGCATTCCGACCAGCCCTGTGCTACTAAGTGTGTCAGCATGCCCCCTGTGCTACTAAGTGTATGAGCATGCCCAGTATATCCTTGTGTAGATGGCCACAGTGCATTCTGAACAGCCCTGTACTACTGTGTGAGCATGCCCAGTGATACCTTGTGTTGGTTATGTGCCTCTGTGTATAGGCATGGCCATTGTAACCCTGCATAGTGGTAGCAGTCGTCCATTCCACAGATGGGCATACTTCAGGTCAGGCTGGATTCATACTTTAAACACACAGGTTCACAGGTATGTACATCTTAACTGCCAGCATCCCTGTTGATGTCCGCATTCCCAGACAGTCATAATGACAGCCTTGACATGTGTAGTCTGTGTATCGCGATTCGTATATATGTAGTATTGTAATAGTAATCTGTAAATAGGCAGGTGTTCCGTACCCGACACTGGCATGTCTGTGTATGTCTGTCCCCATTTGCCAGTGGACTCTAAACTGCTTTTAGACTGGCCACACTCCATACATTTCTTATACCCACTGTTAGCAAGGCCGATGATGTCACCCATCTACAAATACACCTCTGGGAGGTCTGTGTCCCTGTAATCGCAGTAGCTCATTCTGTAACTGCGTAATGCTGTAGTGTAATAAAGTAGTTAGGTCGGTGTTCTATTCCCACACTTGCCGTGTGTGTGTGTCTCCCCATTTGCCTGAGGACTGAGTAATACCTTTATACTGCTCACACTCCATACATTTCTTATACCCATCGTTAGCAAGGCCGATGATGTCACCCATCTACAAATACACCACTGGGAGTGCCGTGTCCCAGTAATCTTGGTAGTGCGTTCTGTAACTGCGTAATGCTGTAGTGTAATGAAGTAGTTAGGTCAGTGTTTTAGTCCCACACTTGCTGTGTGTGTGTGTGTGTGTGTGTGTGTGTGTGTGTGTGTGTGTGTGTGTGTGTGTGTGTGTGTGTGTGTTCCTGTTTGCCTGAAGACTGAGTAATACCTTTATACTGCTCACACTCCATACATTTCTTATACCCACCGTTAGCAAGGCTGATGATGTCACACATCTACAAATACACCTCTGAAAGTGCTATGTCCCAGAGATCTCGGTAGCGCATTCTGTAACTCTGTAATGCTGTAGTGTAATAAAGTAGTTAGGTCGGTGTTCTAGTCCCACACTTGCCGTGTGTGTGTGTGTGTGTGTGTGTGTGTGTGTGTGTGTGTGTGTGTGTGTGTGTGTGTGTGTCCATTTGCCTGAGGACTTAGTAATACCTTTATACTACTCACACTCCATACATGTCTTATACCCACCGTTAGCAAGGCTGATGATGTCACCCATCTACAAATACACCTCTGGGAGTGCTATGTCCCAGTAATCTCGGTAGCATGTTTTGTAACTGCGTAATGCTGTAGTGTAATAAAGTAGTTAGGCCAGTGTTCTAATCCCAGACATGCCAAGTGTGTGTGTGTGTGTGTGTGTGTGTGTGTGTGTGTGTGTGTGTGTGTGTATGTGTGTCTGCCTGCATGAGACAAGTACAGTGCTTTGTAGTATTTGCTCTAGGGCATGCCTTAAACGCGTGTTGCTGCAGTGTGATCTGGTAGGGGTTCGTATACAGGACATGGCAAGTGTGTGTTTGTCTGTCAGAGCCTGTGTAGAGGTGGCCGTGATTGTCTTACCATTGGACATGTTTGGGAGCGGGTTTTGTAGTTTTCCTATATATTATCTGTCTTATGATATATTGGCCACCCCACGAGGAGTACAGCTGTCAGTCAGCCATGGCAATGAGTTGGCAAGCCATACCCATACATCTGGCAAAAGGGCTGGTGAACTAAGTATGCAGCCCTACTAGTACCCAGTATATGTCCCGTACCCACGTGCCATGCACATACAACCTTGCCTAGGATATCCCACTATGTTGCTAGTAGCATGCGCATTGAGGACAGATGGTAGGCATGGTATGACTGCAGTGGCCTGTAGAGGACATGGCACCCTGTACAGTGGTACAATTGGCACATATATGCGGACATTGTGCTTTCACTATGTTCCACACTGAATGGTTGCAACATATGTGGTGCCATCATATGTGATCCACTAAGGCCAGACAATGCTGTACACATGTGTCCTGTATGGACCCATGATACTGACACCACGGAATACCTGTCCATTCTATACATGCAGGTGCAGGGCCGGCCTTCTCACTGTAAGCAGGTTTTGCCACACCAGGCCAGTATTGGCATATTGGGGGTATAACAGGCTGTGTACACTACATGTGTCTGCCAAACCAGGTAAACCTGTACATGTCACTGTACAGTATTGTGGGACATGCACATCCCAGGCAATGTCCATGTGAAGGACTATCAAACACAGACATGGCATGGATTGCAAAGCTATGGTCCTACACATTGGTAATGAGGATGTCAGGCCAGATATTGCAGTACCTATCTGTGTGAGACATAGCAGACACTACACCCCTGCACTGCACACCATTGTCGGGTGATGCAATGGCAAGGATTTCCCCTCACCCAGCCTTGTACAGACATCTTGCACAGCCAAACACTACACACCCATGGAGCAATGCATACCTGCATGACAGTACTGGCACCCTGTGTCTGCATGTGGGTTGTGATGCTCCCAACCACAGTCACTCCCAGTATAAACCTCGTTGGCATACCAACAGTTGCCAAGCACTTTCACATGGCCTAGCCCATTGAACCTCCAGATATCCCCTGTGGTGCATGTGGTCCTGTGCATTATTGTGGTGTGGCAAACTAAGTAGTTACATTGTGTATTTGCCGCCCTGGCAAAGGCGTCAATGCGTGTCCATTAGAGTGTGGTTGTGGTGACAACTGCACCTAATGTATGTCTACTATATCTGTTGCAGATGGCACTCACTCACCTACACACATGCTCGTACAGCACTGCAACATGGTGCCTCTGTGGCACATGTAGTAACGTCAAGCACATGTAATAGTAATAAGTAGTCAGGGGTTTGACCCTGTACTATTCAGCGTGTGGCAGATTGTGGTGAAGTCTCCAAACCCTTCCCTGGTATACATTGCCTGTCCCGCACACACACTCTCTGGTGGATGTGAAGGTGTACACCTGCACAGCAGCAGCATGTGTATTGTAACAGATGGAAATGATCAGGTGATGGCCTCTGTACCTATTGAAGTCCTCCTCTAGCTGATTGCATGTGGTACAGCTGTGATGGTGTTCCCATAGTCATCCGCATGATAATGACAGTACACTATCTAGGGAAAGATGTTATTATCTGGCTATGACAGTCACTGTGAGTGGTACCTGGATGTGGTGTTCTGACACGACATCGCAGATGATATCTGGATGTACCTCAATCATTTTGAACAGTGGGAAATAGCCTAATGACAGGAGGGTGATGTGCCACACAACTACATCATGTAAGTGTAGCTATGCTGCATTTGAGACTACTGTCTGTTTAACATGTGTGTGGTAATGGCTATTCTGCATTTTAAAATACAGACATGGCAGTACTCTGTTCATGAGGGAACCCTGTCTGTAGGGCCATCTGTGAACAGGTCAGTGTGTACAACCATTTGTCTCCTGTGTTACACACTGAACACACTTCTGTGCACAGCAGAAGCATGGTGTGTGGATTGCAGACAGTACATGATGATAGGGATGTGTTACTGCCATCGCATCCCTGACTGGACATGTGTCACATGGGACAGTGGTATGACTGACACTGTGTGGGATTCCCAGTGACAAGCCGATGATGGGCAACTGTTCATAGCTGCAGTCACACATCTACTACACATTGTACAGTTGCCATGCAATATATATGCATGTGTTGTGCTCCCTCTGCAAATGTATACAATCTGTTGGGTTGCTGGTGATATCTATGCATACTGTTGTAGGTAATCCTGTATGCTGTTGTCTATCACTAAGTTATATGTGGGTTTAAAATGCAACACCATAGGCCGAATGGGTTGGTAGGTCCCGGCAGATCCTCCTGTCCCACTTCAGCTGACCATGGCACCGGGCACTAGCACATCTGGGACACAGCCATTAACATCAGCCTCTGTTGCCTATGCACCAACTTCTGGTGGCTCCACCACTGAGGATGGAGCATGTCCCCCTTGGGAGCGGGACCAGACAGGTACATATCTGCTGTTGTGCACTCCCGGACACGTTTTGTGGGTGGTTTCCTAAGGAGTTATGAAGCCAGATATGCCAGTTCAAGGGCAGAGTGTCAGATTTACAGGGTGATGCTGCCTGCCCTGGACAGCCCACAGCACTGCCTCCTTTGCAGCTGTGTAGGTGCAGTGGCAGTTGCCCATGGCTGGAGACCTCCATCCCACTGTTCCCATGGGCTTTTGAATGCCAAAGACCCATCCCCATCCAGGGTGTATCTCCCCCCACATTTGTCATATACCAACCCTGTATGCTGTCATTTCTGTGCTCCTACCTATCCTCCACAGCCATACCTACACTCCTTCCCCAACATCTGGCCCTCACCTACGGACACATAAGGCCATTCGGCTCCTAGGACACCATCTGCCCTATACATAACTGTCCATTACACACATGTGCCCACTGGACACATGAAACCCTTGTAATATGCATCATAACATACTACTGTTATCCTCACCACTGTCCCTCTGGCGCACGGTCCTGGTATGTACATCACTCCTACATGGTTTAGGTACATGTGAGGAGGATGACCCCATTGTACACATAACACTACCGGTCCCTCTATGGTTACCCCATTTACCTTTATAATGATGATGATGTTGCACATTGCAGGGGTACTGTTCACACATAATGACTGGACAGATACTGTTGTGTTAATGTACATTACATGCACAGAGTGATGTATATGGCCAATGTACAACTATAGTCTGTCTGAGGGAGTCTTGTGATCACATAGAGCAACACCACTACATAATACAGGTGTCACTGGTGTTTCCCGTTTCATTCATTTGTAATGCTTTGTTGCCACATGGCATGTCCCTGATACATCTCTATATATGCATGTACCTATATGCTGGACATAAACACTTCTACATGATGGGATACTTTCCTATACTGTTGAATGACCATGCTGTATGATATCCTCTGGTTACAGCCTCTTACTCTCGATTAGCCTCTACATTGCTTAACCAATCCAATACTCGCATACTGGTAGCCAAACACGCTTACACCCGCTCGTTCCTGCACTTGCTAATGCACTGGCATTAGTGCTTGCATCTGTCACTCCCATCCTTGGGTGTGAGCGAGGATGACAATATTAGCTTGTGATGCCTATTACATTGTACTACTTGACTCCAGTATTGGGATTTGCCACCCATTAGGCGACGGCATCACATTCAGTTGTATGGAATCTGCGACCTGTCCAGTGACACAATCATATGTGTGTGTACCTCATACAATGCGCTCCCACCTTGTGATGCCTATTACATCGGAATACATGAATACAGTATCGGAAATGGCTGCCTATTAGGCGATGACATGGCGTTCGTCTGTATGCAATCAGCAGCCTGTCTGGAGATTCATCAATATTCGTGTGTTCCTCTTAGGCATACCTTTTGATGCCTATCACATTGGGCTACATGACTACAATCATTGCCGGCCTTAGGCATAGGCCAACTAAGCATCTGTCTAGGGCACCACTTTAGTGGGTGCAATTTACCAGTATTTATTTGGTGTACGTAGACCAGGATGAGGGCACTGGGTAGTGTGGTGGGGGGTGTCATTGTGCCCTCTGCCTAGGGCACCAGTTGACTTAAGGCCACTCCTGACTACAGTATCGGGAATGGCTGCCCATTAGGCGACTGCATGGTGTTCGAATGTATGGAATCAGCGGCCTGTCTGGTGAATCATTCATAATTGTGTGTTCCTCTTACAATCTGCTCCCACCTTGTAATGCCTATCACATCGGACTACATGACTACAGTGGTATCGAGAATGACTGCCCCTTAGGCGACGGCATGGCATTCGACTGTATGGAATCAGCGGCCTGTCCAGTGAATTAATCATATTTGTGTGTTCCACATACACTCTGCTCCCATCTGGCTGATACATGGGAACTGAGACCCTGCATTACAAATGAGTAGTTGGGTTGTGGTAGCCACATCTGTCGGACAGGTCATGCTACTGCATACCTATTAAAGGTCTCACTGGCCTAGCTGAGGTGGGTGATAAGTAAACATTTGTTGAGTGGACCTCCCACCAACATATGCCCGGTCTAAACATGTTACCCATAACTGCTGTAACATAACCTAGGTATATACATATGTATATTTACTGTAACATATTTATACCTATTTACATTAATATATACAGACATATCTGCATATGTATTGATACATGTATATTCATATCTTGCTGTTATATATGTGTATGTATATGTATATGTGTGTATATTTATATATATATATATATATATAAAATTATATATATGTACATCAGTGTGTCAATACATTCCCTGCTAATATGCATTTACACATGCGTAATGGTGTTTATAAGCTTCACCAGCATACTAGTGCCTTATTCATTATAACGCCGACACACTCCAGTTATCTTGTAATCGGTATGTAGCACATTATACAGTGGACAGATGTTGCTATATGTTCATGTTGGGATTACTGATTTTAATTGGAATGTGATAATGTGATTCAGCCCATCCCTCTTCTGAACAGCCTATTATTCCATGTACTGTCGATGTTTGTATGGGCACATTCCTATTATTTATGTCAACAAGTGGAATGCATGTGTTACAGAATTTGTATGTCAACATATATTGTTGTCTGCGTGTGAGTATGCATATATACCTATTATGAGCTGACCTCCACAGGGTGGTCCATTAGAGCCGGCCCATCCAACCCTGGCATGCCTGGATCCATAATTCCATACCCATAGTTCCTCCACCCCACCCGTGTTAAATTTACAGGAGTAACATCCATTATCCACTTGTTATCGCAGCCATGACACACCTTTACAAATTTCCGTCTCCAGAGCTTTTGGGGCCCGACACACATTCTGTCTCGCATCGTGTATTCACAGGGTCTCCTGCCATGTATATTTGCACATATGTGCCTTTCCTGGTGTTATGGAATACATCCATTTGCGCTTTCCAATTTTTGGAGGTCCCAGCATGGGGCTACATTCCGCCTGTGTGTAAAGTAAAGTAGACCTAGCATTTCAACAATGTTACTCCCAGTGGTAATACCCTGCCTATGGTGTGAGTAGCGGTGCTCTGCTCACTCCTGGGCAGCTTTTTATGACATACGCTGAAAGCACTTTACAATACCAACATTGCTCTTGATTCCCTTCACATACCTTGTGTATGCTTTACTGTTACAACGTCCATTCTTTATATATATATATATATATATATATATATATATATATATATATATATATATATATATATATTTCTCATGTATGTAGATATATATCTATACACACATATATGTGTGTGTGTGTGTGTGTGTGTGTGTTTGTGTGTATAAATATATATATATATATATATATATATATATGTTACATCTGTACATACAAACATACATTTCCTATGCTGGGAGCCACTTACACCTGCGCAGGCACACTCGCCTATGCTTACTGTGCATTACATATGTTTACTGTCACTTATTTATGCTTATTTGTGCCTTATACATTATGACAATACCACTTTGATTGAAAGGAAATGGTTATTAGTCCATGCGATGCACACGTTCATCTTTACATGTTTAAATGTCGGCTTTACAGCAGAACAACATTAATTCCGCAAGGAAAATGATATGTGCTATTGTCGACCTTGAACCGTGAATGCCTTTTCATTAGGCAGATGCTCTAACCACTACACTATTGGTGTTCTGCCTCATTTATATGTATACCCATGGTGCATAGTTACCCGAGCACATGCCTCATCACTTCACTTACACAGCAAGCATCCATTTACCTGTTGGGAAAAACACACTATGACACATGCATCATTCCCTACTGCTTTGGACTTGTGCCGCATGTTGACTCACTCCGAGGATATTCAGACCTCTACAGCCTATAGTTCTGGCACATACATGTGTTCAATTGCTAAGGTGTTCATATAGTCTTCCGGGTTTAGGCTTGTCCAACTGGGGACCAGGACTGCTCTGTACCTAGTTGAAAGTCAGACTTAGCAAGGGGAGATTGTTCGTTCCACTTTTAGCGTTCTACCTGTGGTTGGGGATGCAGAGGTGTGCTCACCGATGGCCATCCTTATATATAACAGCACTAAATATTACGGCTGGTTCTGCTGCTGCTTCCCTTCACATTTGTTGTGACTGCTATATTGTGACCATGTTCATTCTTCATATCTACATATATATATATATATATATATATATATATATGTGCATCTTTATATCTCTCTCCATATATATCGGTGTGTACATACACATGCATATACACCTACATACGTTTTTACATTCCACATACCGTTTAATCACCGCCAGCTATCCGCTTGCATACCCGCTTACGTCTAGGGTTGCTACATTTTCTAATGGACAAAGTGTGGCATTTTCGGGACACACATCAGATTTTACAGGCCGACACATACCCACGGTCAGTACAGGGTTTAGAACTTTACTTATTTTCCTAGATGAGAGTTTATTCTTGTAGCAGTTTAGTTGCTTATTCTGTTTCTTGTAAAATTTACATATTTTACATACAGAAATAACTGTTTTATGGAACTGTTACATGAAATATCATACATAATTATTTCCTACAATCACAGGACATTTGCCATTGTATTATTTTTGGTCAGGACACACCTGCCCAAACAGGGACAGTCCCTCACAAAGTGGGACATGAGGTACCCTGCTTACGTCAGTGCCTTAATCACCCTATATACAACTGCCACTATGCGAATGTGTAAAGTATATATTCTCGATAATGCATGTGGGGAGCTGTGCATCACGGTCAGGTGTTTAATACCAGGTAGTAGATTCTGCATGATCAGGTGGAGGCTGAGCAGTCTCGTGAACCACTACTGCACATACAACTTATGTCCAGATGTCTACAGAACCGGACATCGTGTCATGACACCAAGTCTGATGTTTACACAGGATACTTATCCCATGAGGGATGTCCAAAAATTGAACAGACCAATAACCTCCAATAACCTTCGATATTTTTGGATTTATGAAAATGTGATAGGGTTATACATGCAAGGGATACATAGTTTGCAATCCTGAGACTGCCTAGGGTGAGACTGCCTACTAGATATGAGTAGTGGTCACTATGTGCAGATATGGCTGCGCCAAGCTAACAACCCGAGTATGGCTGGATTTTGTGGACTTTCAGGAATGTGGGGGGGGGGGGTTGTGTGCTGTAGAGGGGATGATCGGTATTCAATTATGCATCCAGGTGTGTTGTAGTTGGATGGCTCAGTTCAGTCCAGACCATTATGTGGGTATGTGCCAGTGATGTGTCTGTACATGTGTATCGCACATTTTAATATTTATATGTTTGTGAGATTGTGTTCTACAGTATGGCCTGTCAGGTTGTATTGTGGATGGGTATGCTTGTTCTTTGTGTTTCTTTCTGATTCACCCACTGCTCCCTTGTACACCTCCAGTTTACCTATTGTGCATCCAACACAGTCTCCCCTTGGCGAATTATTACATTACCCGTCCCCCATCCCCATATTCCACACACTCCATCCATCCCTTCTCTGGTTGATGGCCCATGGCATGGTCAAGAGAACACATTGCATACACAACATGTGTCAGGTACCTGTATGGTTGTGAGGACTACCCTAGCATTTTTCACCTTCCACATGCTGTGCATCATGCACATCGGTACACGCACATACTTATCTTTCATGCCATGGTAGGTACACCCGGGTAATACCCGTTCATCTTTGACCCATCCTGTCAAGGACGCCTTGGACCATGAATGGGCAGATTTTGGGTGAATGCTCTGACCATTGATATGGTTGCCACCTTTTCATATGGCCAGGATTGGATATATTCGGAACACACATCAGATTTTACAGGCCAACACATACCCACAGTCAGTACAATGGATAGTACTTTTGTTTTATGCCTAAATGTAAGCTTATTGTTGTAGCAGTTTAGCAGCTTCTTCTGTTTCGTTCACTTGCTTATTCTGTTTCTTGTAACATGTAGGTATTTTACATACAGAAATAAGTATTGTATGTGACTATTACATAAGATTTGGGACATAATTATGTCCTACGATTGCAGGACATTCTACATTTATAATGGTTTTGGTTTTGGTATGGACACAACTGCCCAGAGGGGGACTGTCCCTCACAATGTGGGACAGGTGATAACCCTGACCATTGGGCTAGGCTTAGCTATTGGCGGCGCACTAACACAATGCGTTTCACTTCCACTTGGTATAACTATCGACACGACAATGGAATACGGGCACGGGGTTTTAAATGTCATTTGTTTGAGGGATGGGGACTCAATATTCAGCTACATGCATTTGTGTTTGCTTCTTATTTTTGTGTTTGCAAAACTGTCTTGCATGTTTTGCATACGTTTCAGTATCCAAGGACACTGACAGGTGTGATTACTATTAGAGGCAGGCTGTACTATTCAGCATTTTAGGTTGCACTTAAGCAGCTAACATGTCCACGCCTGCGTACGGTGCTTCGACACGCCCCCTGCACTCACGCACGTTTCCTATGCACGTGGATGTGGCGGCAGCGAGCCTTCATTAATATGCATATGGCGCTACTGCGCCATCTCTATGCCACACGGTCAGCGCAAGCCTAACACCGTCCTTGCGCCGAGCTTCATGAATCCTGGGGCATATATACTAGTACTGTGATAGACAGTGAAACTGCAACAATACACTCACATACCACTCCAGAACAGTATGTATATACTAGTGCTCTGACAGAGTTTAGAACTGTAACGATATACTCATGTACCACTCCTGAATGGTACAGATATTCTTGTACTGTGATAGTCTGTGAAACTGTAGCAATACACTCACACAGCACTTCCAAACAGCACACATATACTAGTACTGTGATAGACTGTGAAACTGTAACAATATACTCCCATAGCACTCCCGAACAGCACACATATACTAGTACTATGACAGACTGTGAAACTGTAACAATATACTCACATAGAACTCAAGAACAGTACATATACACTAGTACTGTGATAGACTGTGAAACTGTAACAATAATATCACATAGATTTCAAAAGCAGTACATATATAGGGTTCCTATCAGCAGACCGAAGATGCATGTTTTCGAATGTGTCTTAGTCGAACTGACAAAACCGAAACAGCAAAATATCGAAGCAGCATGTAAGCAAATTCTTTCCCTGGGTAAGAATTTGCTTGGCCACTTCGGTACTTTGCCATTTTTGGCACTGTAGTGCGGTCTAGAAGTTGGTATATTTAAGTAGGGGGGTGTGGGGGGCACAGCTTACTTTTTTTTTTTTGTTAGAACAGTGATTTTTTTTTTTGTTGGAACAGCGATTTTTTTTTTCCCTAGGAAAAAATTGCTGTTCTGACAGTTTGGTTTTGTAAGCTTTCGCTTACATGGGGTCAATTAATCACCGTTTGCTTACCTAAGTGTTCGGTGATCTAATATAGACCCCATATATACTAATACTATGACAGACTGTGAAACGGTAACAATATACTCACATTGAACTCAAGAATAGTACATATATATTAGTACTGTGATTGACTGTGAAAGTGTAACAATACATTTGTATATCAGTCCCGAACAATACATATATCCTGGTACCATGATGTTGTGTCTTTCGGCTTATCCTGGTTAGGGGTCGCCACAGCGGAACTCCGGTCTGCTATTGTTTGGTAGTGGATTTTTACATGCCGAGTGACCAGCCCTGATGCACAACCTTCAACAAAGATATGCGCATTCACGCCTCCAGACAGAAGACACTCTAGCTGAGAATTGAACGGGACGTCTTGCTGTGAGGCGACAACACTACTGCAGCACCACTACCACGGGCTCGCACCACTACCGCGATAGAATGTGAAAATACAAATATATACTCACGTACCACTCCCGAACAGCATACATATACTAGTACTGTGATAGATTGTGAAACTTAAACTCTTCACTCAGGTACCACTCCTAAAGAGTACATATATACTAGCACTGTGATAGATTGTGAAACTATAACAGTGCATCCACACACCACTCCTGAACTGTACATTCATACAAGTACTGTGATAGACTGTGAAACTGTAACAACACACTGATGTACTACGTCTGAACAGAACATATATAGTAGTACTGCAAAATACTGTGAAACTCTGACAATACACTCACGTACCACTCCTGAACAGTACATATGCATATATGCTAGTAATATGACATACTGTGACACTGTAACAATATACTCCCATATCCCTCCTGAACAGTGCATGTATACTATATCAAATGACTCTTAAGGACATCAAGTGCTTCAGCTACATGGCTTGCTGTGCTGATGAGGTCATAAGAAGGCCAATACATGCAAGTAGTGTTTGACTTTATTGGCCTGAATGTGTCAGTAAAGACTCAAAAAGAAAAAGTAAAAAGACATGGATATTACTGACTACATTAACAAACAACGAAACCTGAATAATCTTTCTTCTGCTCTATTTATTGACCTGTCTAAAGCATTTGACATGGTAAACCATCAGATTCTCATAAACATCCTAAAATCTCTGTCATTAGACCCACTTTCCATAAAATGGTTCCAATCCTACCTTGACAAACGTCAACAAGCAGTACTTTGGCATAATACTTTATCCTCCCATTTACCCATTACCTTAGGTGTCCCTCAGGGTTCCATACTTGGACCCCTTTTTTTTCCATATTTATTAATGACCTTCATCTAGCTATCCCACAAGCCACATGTATACAATATGCTGATGACTCCACACTATTATGTTTAGCTCCATCCTCCCATGACCTTCATGCTCTCACCCAAAAAGTATTTAACATAGTTGAACAATGGTTCACTCAGCATTGCCTTCTTTTGAACCCAAAGAAAACCAAACTCCTCCTCTTCACTCCTACTCTGAAGTCCTCTCCTCTTCAATTCTCAGTGACATCTATCAATGGTACTATAATATCTTCTGACTATACCACCAAACTACTAGGTGTCACCATCGACAATAATCTGAACTTCGACATCCACATCAATAATACCATAAAGACTGTCAATAAAAAAATTGTCAGTCTCTATAGGGTTAAACCATTCCTTTCTCCTACTGCTAAAACTACTATCGCCCACACCCATTTGATCTCTACACTCCTTTATGCCTCTCCCATCTTTACTAATCTAGCCAAGAATGACATCAGTAAATTACAAATGACCTATAATAACATTACATGATTTGCTACAAGCAACCCATCATTGTATAAACTTAAACTAGAACTACAACAACAAATTAAATTTCACCAACTAACCATTGCCCACAACATCCTATACAAACCTTCTAATACTCCAACTAACCATTGCCCAACAACATCCTATACACACCTTCTAATACTCCAGGTTTGGCTACCCTCATCACCCCCTAGAAAAACCTAAAGTCCTTACGATCATCTCACAAACTTCTTATCCACACCTCAAAACTTAATAACAGAGTTGGGGATTCTTTTTTCTTTAATACAGTAGGTAAATCCTGGAATCTTCTCCCTAATGACATCACCTCACTCACCTCTCTATCTCTATTTAAAAACAGAATTAAACTTCTCCTCAAAACAGACTGGTTATGCCCCTGCTCCAGACCAGACTAGTCATCTACCTCTACTAACTTGACTTGCCTATCCACTCCCTACTATCCTCTATTACATTTTCCCACCTTATTATATTTTCTGTTCTACCTTTTTTCACTATGTCTATCCTCTTTATATATCTTTTCTTAAGGAAATCCTTTGCTACAATACTACACATCAAACTCCCTTTTTTTTCACTTCTGACTTAACCTATACTATGTCACCATACTTAAAAATAGCACTATATTGTACTGCAGGTCCTCAGTGTTAGATCCTGCTTAACCTTTCTGCTGTAATTCACATGTTGCAAGTACTGATGATTTTCTTTCTTTTTCTTTTCCTTTTTTACTATGATTATTTCCTTTTATCTACCTCTGACATAACCTGCATTATTGTCTAAGTTCTTTCAGTTTGCACTGTTTGTGACTTTTTACCTCAGTGTTACATCCTGTTACAACTTCTATGCTGAAATACACGTTACCATTGTTGATGCATTTTTTTTCCATACCAGGAAAATTGCTATTTTTACTAGAATATTAGATTTTATTTCTTATTTTTTATTTGTTTGTACTTGTATTATTGTATTTGGACCATGTCTTGGAGCTTATCTCCCCGGGCCTCTACTGAAAATGGACATATATCCAGTTAGACTAGCCCGGTCAACAAATGTAAAATAAATAAATAAATAATTCAGAAGATATATAGCTGAAACACTTGATGTTCTTAAGGGTCTATTGCAGAAGGTATATGAAAACTCTTGCTTGACTAGCTTATTTTTGTAGTTTTTACTAATAGATTATGAAACTGTAACAATACAGTCACACACCACTCCTGAGCAGTACATACATAACAAATACTGTGATAGACTGTCAAACTGTAACAATGCACTTACATAGCACTCCTGAACAGTACATGTATAATAGTACTGTGATAGACTATGAAACTGTAATAATACACTCACATAGCACTCCTGTACATATATACTAATACTGTAATAAGCTGCAAATCTATAACAGCACACTCATGTACCTCTTCTGAACAGAATTTATATGCTAGTACTGTGATAGAATGTGAAAATCTAACAATATACTCACATAGCACTCCTGAAAAGTACATATACACTAATACTGTAATAAGCTGTGAATCTATAACAGCACACTCATGTACCACTCCTGAACAGTACTCATATACTAGTACTGTGATAGAGTATGACACTTGAACTCTACACTTAGTTACCACTCTTGAAGAGTACATATATACTAATACTGTGATAGATTGAGATTCTAAAACAATACATCCACACACCACTCCTGAACTGTAAATATATACTAGTACAGTGACAGACTGTGCAACTTTAACAATATATGCACGTACCACTCCTGTACAGGAAATATATAATAGTACTGTGACACACAAAGAAACTGTAGCAATACACTACACTCAAGTACTACCTTTGAACAGTATATATACTAGTACTGCAATATACTGTGAAACTGTGACAATACACTCATATACCACTACTGAACAGTACATATATACTGGCACTGTGACAGAATGTGAACTGTAACAATATACTCCCATATCCCTCCTGAACAGTGTGTGTGTATACTAGAATCATAGGATCATAGGAGGGTACCAGGCTAATGGACCCAGAGCCTTTAAAAGCCTAGCCAAGCTATTGCCCCTGTCCAAGAGGGACACAGGTGGAACCCCCAGGGTGACTTTCCAGTTACCATTCTAATCTTCCAAATTACACTTAAATAGGGCCAATGAGGGGCTTTGTTTAACATGAAAAGGAAGTGTGTTCCAAAGGTGGGGCTACCTCTGTGAGACAAATCTGTCTCTCCAGTAAGTTTTGTTGATGTCACATACCAAGTTAAGGTCCTTTGAATGAGTGACACATGTGCCATTTGACTTTTGAATGTGCAGCATTTCCATTAAAGCTGGGTCAGAGATTGCTCTATATGCAAGGCACAGGTCCCCCTGAGCAGTCTGTATGACAAAGAGTAAAGTGGCAATGATTTCAGTCTGTCCACATAAGAAAGATCTTGTAGACTCTGAATTTTCTTTGTAAGGAACCTTTGTGGTCCCTCCAATTGCTGCAGCTGTTTGGAAAGGAGCATACCAATGGGAGCATTATAGTCTATTATTGGCCTGATGAGGGAAAATACAGGGGGGTTATAACCTCTTTTTTCTAGGGGCAATGCCCATACCTATGAAATGAGCAATATAAAATGTCATTCTTATCAATGTGGAGACACGGTGATCAAAGTTAAGGTTGCTGTTGCCCTGTCTGCCCAGATCTCTTTCCATTGACTGTGTACTTAGGGTATTCCTATTGATGCAGTAGTTTGCAGAAGCAATGACCCTTGCTTAAGGGGATGATAATGCATTTTTTTTGCATTAAGTTTAAGACCATGACTTTGGCACCAGTCATTAGTCTGTGTAAGACCTCCTTGCAGGATGTTGGCATTGCTAGGGCTTTCAATGATTGCTCCTGGTTTGCAGTCATCAGCAAACTTTGTCAGCCACAGTCCTTTAGTTTTAGCCTGTACTTTGGAGAAGTAGATTCCAAACATTAGGGGTCCCGGAACCAATCCCTAAGGAATACCACTGGTTACAGGTCTGCTGAAGGAGATGGAGTCCCCTATTTTGACCATTTCAGTTAGCCAGTTTGCAACCCACCTGACAATATATGGGTTGATACCCAGCTGGGTGAGTTTGAGAGTGTTGCCTGCATGAAGGACTGTGTCAAAGGCCTTGGCTAAGTCTAGGTAGGCTGTAAGCACAGATTTGCCCTCATCTAGGGCTTTGCTGACTGTCTCAAAGAAATCCACCAAGTTTAATAGCATGACCTCCACTTGACAAAGCCAAACTGGATGGGGTCAAGCATTTGGAGATTTCCTATATCTGTGTTAATAAGGTTCATGATGATTCTTTCTATGGCCTTGCAGATAAGGCTGGTCAGGCTAATGGTCTGTAGTTCCCAGGGACTGTGGATGCACCCACTTTGTGCAAAGGGATGATGATAGCTGTTCTCCATTCTGCTGGGAAGATGCCAGTGCTTAGGCTGTGATTGAAAAATTAACCTAATGGTGATGCTAATTCCAGTTTTAAACCATGTAGAATGCAGCCCTGGATGTCATCTGGTCCGTAGATGCTGTGTTTTGGCCTTGAAGAGGACGTTTAAGACCTTTTCCTCGGATATACTAGGTGGGGGACAGGTGTTAGGGATGCTTAGGGTATATGTGGCATGGACAAGGTAGTGAAGTTTTCACTAAACCTGTCAGCCAGCAGGTTTGCTATATTCACAGGTTCTCTATATGTAGTACCATTAACTATTAGTTCAGCGCAAATCTGGGCCTTACCTTTGAGGTTACAGATGCAACTAAAGAGTGCCATGTAGTTATCCTTAGTTAGAGAAGCTAATTTGGATTTGTCGTTAGTTTTGGAGGACTTCACTAGGAGTCTTATTTACTTGTTTAAGTTGAGGAGAGAGTGTTTCCAGTTTGGAGACTGTTCCTTCCTACTCTTAGAAATACAAAAAAGAAAGGCAAAGCCTACGGTAGCAGTAAGAAACTTTAATTGTAGGCGCTTTCTTTGAGGCTAATGCCTTCAGACAAAAATCATTACAAATCACTTCCTTTAAATGCAAAGTCAGTCACATGATTTATGTCAGCTGTTTCTCATATTACATCAAAAACTTTCCATTTATGGGTATGTTATAATGAATCAAAATAAATATATATGCCTCCCAATACATAAGTTATAGGCTTGCATCATTATTATTATATGCAACTATGTTTTAGAAGTAATTTAGTGATGTGTAGTTTAATTCTTCTTAATTTTTTACTGAGTGATAGTTCTTTTAAATAACAATAGATTTCATTTAGAATGGTTAGTGGTTTTATTTATTTTGATTCATTATAACATACCCATAAATGGAAAGTTTTTGATGTAATATGAGATCCAGCTGGCATAAATCATGTGAATGACTTTGGATTTAGAGGAAGTGATTGTAAGGATGTTTTTGTCTGAAGAAGTTATGGCATAAGCCTCAGTGAAAGCACTTACAATTAAAGTTTCTTACTGCTACCATAGACTTTGCTTTTCTTTTTTGTATTTCTGGAGTTTATGTTCATTTCTCATCCAGTTTTTATTTTTATCCCTCCTACTCTTAGACAGCAATTTCTTTCTCCTATTGTATAGGCTATTAATGGCATTTGTCCACCAGGCAGGTTTGTTTTTTTCCTTGAAGATCCTGCTTTGGTTCTATCAGGTATGGCAGAGTCAGTACAATT
>NC_056728.1:653429860-653439860 GCF_019279795.1 Protopterus annectens
TGGCAGACAGTGTAGCATCCACATGTGCAATGAATATTATAACATAATATAGTCTTTATAGTAACATACTAACATACTGTATGTGTGTGTGTATATGTGTGTGTGTTTATTATTCTGTTACTATTGTGTCCATGATATACTAATTATTGTAAATTAAATGGAGATATTTTGGCAGGTAGTTAAAGTAAACGTGGTACAATTTACACATGTTTGTTTTTTCCTACATCTGCATACAGATTTGCAATGGAGACATGTCTTAGTTTATGTGTTACCCATGAGTCCTTGTCAGCCATGTGCATTATACACGATCTGGTAACTAAATCTTATCCTAACATGTATTAGAATGTGCTGTGATGTCATTGCATTGCCATATTGTATATTACACACATACACTGTTGCTATCCTTGCTGCAATCACAATTGAAATGAGTATTTTATATAATCAAAATATTACCACATCTTATTATTAATGCAAAGCTGTTTGTGTTTGCTGTTTTACATATGATGGCTTCTGGAGTTGTGCATTTTACAGAGAATTGAAGTAGTTTAGCAATGTTCTGACAAGATGCACAAATGAGGAAGCTAAGGTAGATAGCAGAAAATCTAAAAACAGCTATAATCTTGCAATATCAAATAAAGATTGCTGCAATCATGCTATATGTTATAGATTTCTGGTTATATGCCATAAACTATGCAACAACAAATCACATTAAAATCACACCAACAGTAAAACGGCTTCTATCATCCCCAATATAAATATAGGTATTTTAAATGTGCAATATACATGTGATGACTATCTGTATAATTATACTGCATGCTGCAGATATGCCATGCATATAGTTTTATATCCCTAAGCTAAAAATAGATACTGCTAACTTAGATAACTGATTTTGTATTATAAAAACATTATTATAGCTATGTGACAAAGAAGTCTGGGTAGTATTAATTGGTGACGGCCCCTAGGCTGGCTCCCTAAGCTGTTTACAAATAGAAAATATCATCTTGTGGTCTCACAGTTTGGTTGTAGCCTCTGTGGACTTAACCTGATTTTTGGGCACATCATTAGCACATTATTAGAATATTGCTTACAATAAACAAGATCACAACATCCTGCAAAGTCATAAGGAGCATAACAGCTGTACATATCTTCAGGAGTCATGCAGTAGTGGCAACTGCACATAGCCAATAACAACTCCATAAATGATACATGTATCATACAAGACACTCAGAAAAATTACAGCTTATTATTTCATATATCTATTACATTATTTACACATGTGGTATCTAAATTGTTTGTATAATGATAAAACATGCTGACTGTATTCCACTGTACATGTGGTGCCGCTACTGGGATACACAGAGTATCATATATCTCCTGTCATATAATAAAATAGCCTTTTTTATAAGTATGCAAAAAGTAGTCAGGTGACCAAAACATGTCTGACTCCACTTTCTATCGTTTCTACAAATGGAACCAAAATAGATCCCACCAGCCAAGCCAAACTTCTAGCTGTCACAGTCGATGATAACCTAAGGTTCGACACCCTCATCTTCCTCACCATCAAAAAGTCCACTCCAAACTTGGCACCCTTTACAGAATTAAACCTTACCTTACAGACAACTCCAGATTAGCCACTGCCAACACACTTCTAATCTCCACCCTCCTCTATGGCTCCCTAGTATTTACAAACATTCATAAATCTGACCTAAATAATATGGAATCATGCTACAACAAAATCACCAAGTTTGCCACAGGCCACCCTTACAGAACCCACCACTGCTCTGTACTCTCCCAACTTAAATGGTTAGAACTAAAAAACCTTCTAACATTTAACCAACTGTCCATAGCCCACAATATAATTCACAAACTTAACAACTGCCTGGCACTCAACAATCTAGTCCAACCCAACAGCAATCCTAGAGCTCTAAGATCCTCAAATAAACTACTGTTAAAGATTACCCAAGCCCACAACACACAGGGCACTGCCCTTTTTCCCCATAAAATTGCCAAACAGTGGAACATTCTTCCTCATCCTATGGCAAAACCCCAACATTTATGAGTTTAAAAACCTCCTTAAGGAACATCTAGCAAAACACTGTCTCTGCTCCTGCCATACTCCTGGTTAAGCTACCTACTGCTCCCTTACATTACCCTAAACTAGCTCATTCTCACAGCTACAACTATTAACTGCTGAAGGCCAGCTTGGTTCTACACTCAGTTTCACTGAGCAATGTATGCACATATACTGCTTTGTCTTTAACTGTTATATAGACTGCATTTCTCTATCATGCAATTACTGTATCAAACTGTTCTCACTATTAACTCATGCGGCCAGTTTTTATCACTAACTGTGCCATTTTTTGTTAAATTTGTTAATTTATTTCTTAATTATTTGATAATTATTGTTATATAACTAATTTCTTTACTGACTTGCTTTGTACCTTGTTGATTAATATGTGTTCAATTTGATTATTTAATACTGTCTATTTGTATGCATGGAGCTTTTCTACCCAGGCCTCTGCTGAAAATGGGCCTCATGCCTAGTCAGACATTGCCTGGTAAACAAACAAAATAAATAAAACAAATAAATAAATAAATAAATATGGGTTTGGATCTGATTCTTGGATTCGATTCGGCTGCTTATTCCTGACATAGGATTCAGCACTCAAGCTCCTCCCTCTACCCATAAGGCTCTATTGTATCCCCAAACCTTCAGATCTTATTTGCCACCATTGCAAACAGACACAGGTTTCCAAGCTCTTGAACTTGGTTTCATGAGTGAAAATTCCGATGCTCCACCCAGTCATAGGGAGGCAGTAGCACAAGAAATCCAAAAGTTGCTAGACAAAAAAAGTCATCCAATAGGTCCCTCCAGACTATATAGGAATGGAAACTTATTCATGCTTCTTTTTAGTGCCAAAGAAAACAGGGGACCTCAGACCCATTTTAGATTTAAGCAACTTAAATCAGTATGTAAAGAAAGCAAAGTTCTGACTAGTCATGGTTCAGTCCATCCAACCCTTTCTACAAAAGGACAATTGGACATGCTCTATAGATCTTCAGGATACATACTATGATATCAAAATAGACAGGTGATCTAGAAGACATCTTTACTTCCATCAGGAGCCAGTCATTGCTGATTCAGAGTCCTACCTTTGGACTTACCACGGCCCACAAGGTGTTTATCAAATGCAGGGAAGTACTGTCAAATCACTTCAGACTAAAGGGTTTTTAGGTGTTTCCATAACTAAATGACTGGCTCCTCACCATCCTCTCCAAGCATCTACTTCTACATGCCAGGGGCTATTTGTTCATGATTTGCAATTTTATTTATTTTATTTTTACCATTTGTTTATTTTAACATTCATTTACTAGGAAAGTCCGAGTTGGAATAAGCCAATTTTCAGTGGAGGCCCGGAGAGAAACACTCCAGATGCATGTCTTTGTAACAATTCTTTGGGTGTAACTATAAATCATGCCAAGTCAAACCTAACCCCAATACAGAGCCTGGAGTTTATTGGTGCTCTTTTAGAGATGACAAAACAGATAGCCTCTTTACCTCCTCATTGTATTTCCACTATTAGGAGCCAGGTCCATTTTCTCCTTGCTCTTTCGGGTCATCCAGCAAGGTCAGTACTGCAAGCATTAGGTTCCATGGCAGCAGCCATTGTACTACTTCCTTTGGCATGCTTCTTTATGCAGGTTCTGCAATGGACTATAGCTGTGCAATGGTCAATTCTATATCAGTCCCTATCCTGTCCAATCAGGCTAACCTCTGATGGTGGGTAAAATTGGACAATCTATATCTAGGCAGACCCTTTGTTCTAACAGCCCTTACAACCAAAGTGACCACGGGTGTTTCTCAATTGGGGTGAGAAGCATTTCTTGGGATGGATGGTCTGAGACATGTCCTCCCAAGAGACCAAATTCCATATCGATGTCCTAGAGATGAGAGCAGTCCTATTACCATTGCAGGCATTGCAAGATGCTCTCCCATTTGGGAACTTTTGCAGTTCAGACTGACAACATGTCTGTAGTTTGGTACATAAACAAACAAGGAGAATCTCAATCGTATCCAGTTTGCAGAGAGGCCATGAGAGTATGGGAATGGGCAAGCTCATCAGACTGCTTTCTAAATGCGACTCACATTCTGGGGAAAACCAATATGCTAACGGACAAAATAAGCAGATCCATTTTGATGCCCCATGAGTGGTCTCTCAATCAATCAGTAGTGGAGATGAACTTCTGGCATTGGGGCTGACCTTGCTGTGATCTATTTTACACTCCCCTCAACAAGAAGTGCAGCAGGTACTTCACTCTGATGCCCCTCAGGGGGAGTCAGCGAGAGATACTTTAGTTCATGCTTGGACCTCAGGTCTCCTTTATGCTTACACTCCTCTTCCCCTGTTTCCCAAATGTCTACAGAAATCGAGTAGGCTGAAGAGCTCAGTAATCCTCATTGCCTCCTTCTGGCCTTGGCAAGTATGGTTCCCCTTCCTACAGTCTCATCTTCATTATCCTCCATGGATACTGGAGCCAACTCTGGATCTCCTGTCACACCCATCAGGAATCCGACATCCCAACATTTGAGCCCTAAGAATAACCACTTCCAGTAATACTTAAACAGCCTAGGCTATCTTCCCCTGTATGTGATATTATTTTGGCCTCTCAAAAAGAATCTACCAAAAAAGTATACAAAAGCAAATTGAAAAGGTTCTCCCTTTGGGCTTTGAATAGAAGACATCTATCCCTTTCTGCACCAGTCGTTACAATTCTCCAATTTTTGACAATACTTTTTGAGGAAGGAGCTAGTTTCTCTACAATTAAACTTCAACTGGCAGCTATTTCTAATTTTCACATGAGGAACACACGTTTTTCTCTGGCTTCGTCTGAACTATGCAAAGCTTTCATGAAAGGAATTTTTCTTCAAAGGCCTCCAATAAAAGATCTCTCACCACCTTGGGATCTGACAGTTGTACTACAAGGCCTAAAGCAGAAATCATTTCACTCTTCAGTTAAATCTGATCTAAAGTTTCTAACGTGGAAAACAGTTATAGTATCTTTTTAGCCAGCACACCCACACAGAGAATATTTGATCTCCAAGCTCTCTCTTTAAAATCTTCTTACATAATTTTTCTTTTTCAAAAGCATAGGGTTTCCTTACAGACTAACCCTTCCTTTTTATTTAAACCAGCTTCTAAGAATAACATTAGCCAATCCATCCATTTACTAGTTCTCTTTCCAAATGTTTCCAGTAAAGGAGAGTACGTACTGCATCTTCGTGATGTGCACAGACAATTACATTTTTTATCTTCACAGGACAAGACAATTCAGAAAATCAGACAAACTCTTTGTTTAATTTTCTCCAAAAATGCTAGGTTGTCTAATATCAAAACTCACTCTAGCAAAATGGATAACAGACTGTATTTCCTGGATTTATTCTCAGAAAGGTGTGAGATTACCTAAACCTCCAAAGACTCATTCAACCAGATCCATGGCCACATCTTCTGCTTTTTGGTCAAGTACATCTACTGATGGCAGTTGTGCTGCAGCTACGTGGTCCAGTGCTCATACTTTTGTTACTCATTACAAATTGGATGTTATTTCCTGATTGGTTTGGTCGTACTTCAGAATATCCTTCCATGAGAGCCACCCAAGATCAACATAGCTGGAGACTCTGTCCCATATGTTAAGGAAGAATGAAAAGGACATCGGATTTAAAAGTTATGTTCTTACCATAATTAGGATTCTGTGTTGTCAGTTTTCATTCTTCCTCAACTTCCCTCCCATATATCCCCAATCCAAGCTCCTGGAGAGACCTATTGAACTGTACTGGAACCTACAGTTCCATGTTTGAGCCCTGTCTTTCTATTAAACTATTACTTTCTCTGTTTTACTGTGGGGAATAGGGCATTAAACTTAATCTGAGGCTTTAGGGATGCAATAGGGTATTATAGGTAGAGGGAGGAGCTTGAACACTGGATCCTAAGTCTAGAATAAAAGGCTGAGTCAGATCCGAGGATTGCATCTGAACCCATATATTGAGGAAGAAATGAAACGGACAACACAGATACCTAGTTATGGTAAGAACATAACTTTTAAATTCATTTAATTTTACCAGGATGACACAGCCTTGTATGAGGTACTGGTTAGTACAGTTAGTGAATCTTATCATTTCTGTGTTACTTACAGTATTATACTGATCAGTATAGTGCACACATACAGTCATATTACTCTGGCTACCACATATTAGCAGCTATCAACTTTTACCCTACCTCTTAGACAACCACTTACTTACCCCAACACAACATGGATTTAAACCTGGACATAATACCACCACAGCCCTTCTATCCTTTCTTGAAAACATCAGCCACCCCTGTGATTCTGGTAATATTGTATCTGCTCTTTTCTTAGACCTTTCTAAGACCTTTGATACAATATCCCACAGCCTACTTCTTTCTAAGCTCTCCCATTTTAATCTCTCTCCCTCCTCTTTAAATTGTTTTTTCAGTTATCTCTCTGATAGACAGCGAGCCACCAAATGGAATAATTCCACCTCCCCCTACCTTAACACTCAGACTGGCATCCCCCAAGGATCTATCCTGGGCCCACTGTTATTCAGTGTCTTCATAAATGACTTCCACCAATGCATCCCCAATGCTAAACTTGTGCAATGCGCAGACGACTCAACCATTATTTGCTCCCTTCTGAAACTCATACAAATAACACAAGCTGCCTTCAACAGCACAGAGATTTGGATGCAAAATAATCACTTAGCTCTTAATGCATCCAAAACCAAAATCATGGTCTTTACCCCTTCTAAAGATACCAAAATAGACACAAATGCCTTCTCTATAGTTAGCCAAAATAAAACTCCCATTGAAATAGTCTCCCAAGCTAAGCTTCTAGGTGTCCTTATCAATGAACAGTTACAATTTGACCTTCACCTCCAAGCCAACATTGATAAAACCCACCAGAAACTAGGAATGCTTTACCGGCCCAATCGTTACCTCACGTCTTCAGCTAAGCTTACCCTCTCTACCACATACCTCCTCCCCTCCCTCACGTATGGAGATCTTCTCCTTACCAACCTGCAAGCAACCCTCAAAGTTAAACTAGCATCATGTTACAATAAAAATCACCAAATTTGCTACTGGCTCAAAATCCTCTTCCCACCACTGTGACTCCTTACACTCCCTGAACTGGCTAGTACTCCCTAACTATCTATCCTACATTCAACTCTCCACTGCCCATAAACTGATTTTCAGCCCTTCTCAATGCTCTTCCCTTTCCTCTGTCCTTACTATGTATCTTCCTGACCAAACTCTGAGATCTAATAATCAAAACCTCTTTGAAGTACACAAACCATCACGTACCCATGGTCACCTTCTTGTATCATTCTCCCTTACATGAAAATGGAACTCACTTCCTCCCCACATCCATACTACACAAAATCTTTCCTCTTTTAAGGCCTTGCTCCATTCTTCTCTCTCCCCTACCTGGGAATGCTCCTGCTCTCACCCATCTTAATCTTCTTCCCACAACCCCTACTCCTTCTGCCTTACCCTAGCTCAGATATGCATTCTTCCTGGCACATAAGATAAAATGTATATTCTCTATTTAGGATTCTATACTACTAATGTAACAAAACTCTATTGTATTATATCATGCATTGTACTGCTTTTTTGTTTCTAGAACATACTGTATTAACTCTTGGTATTATCTCTTGTAGATCTCTTTTATATACATAAGATTGAGCTATTACTGTATTAATTCTTGTTATTACTTCTGCTGATTTATGTACATATATACTGTGGAGCTTTTCTCCCCGGGCCTCCATTGAAAGAGAACTCATCTTGGCCCAATGGACTTTGTTAACAAACTGCAAATAAATAAATAAATAAATATTTATACCCAGGTATGACCATACTGCACTCTACTCTGTCTGAAATATTCAAATGTTCCTGACAAGCCCAGATATTTCTGCAACTCTGCTCATCTTTCACTATGGTAGTATATCCAGTATCACACGTGTTTATCAGTAGAACTTTAGGGTCTATATCACGCTATCAAATGGACTAAATAGTGAATGCTATTTAGTTGATCCAATACTGTTGAAATGTCAAAATAGTGAAGTCACGGAACATCAAATGTGTTCCCAGGATAAAAATTTGGTGGGCCGTCTTCGGGACTTTGCCATTTCCTCCACTATGGTGCGATCCCAACATGGGGGTGTGTGAGGGGCGAAGCCCCTCACTTAAATTTGTGTTTAAGTTTATTTATTTATTTTTTACGGAGCAGCAAATTTTTTCCGTGGGAAAAAATTAGCTGTTCCATTTGTTCGATATTTCGTTGTTTCAATATTATCGGTACAATGCAATAGCATTCGCTATTTACATCGTATGATAATATGATATAGATATTTTCTGAATTCCATCCTTTATATGTAGCAGAGATTGCAGAGACAGTTGTTGTCGTGCATGGTTTGGATTTTGACAGGCATTTCTCGTGCCTAACCAAGCAGCAATGAATAAAATAAAAATAGGGCGTATAGTGTTAAAAATAAAGTATTCTAGTACAAGAATGCTCTTTCTGTATTGCCTTTAATCCTGAAACTCAGAATATATGATATTATTTATATAATAAATTTCATAAAGCATTTGTATTTTGAATTAAATATGCCTTTGCTATTTAAGCCTGTACAGAAGATAATAAAACTTATATTTTAAACAACTGTTTATTACAATTCCTAGAATACCTTAGGATTAAGAAAAAAATAAGCCAATCAAAATGTATTTGTAATTTATGAGATGAAGTGTTTACCTGTGGTATGTTGATTAGTTTTTTATTCTGTTCAGCATGCTGGCATGCACCATTTAAATAAAATTGCCAGAAAACAGTTGGAATCTTAAAGAGCTTCTGAAATCTCAATAACATAGTTTTCTCCTTAATTTGTTATTGTTGTGTCTGATTACCCTCAAGAGAAATGTTTTAGTTGTCCCTAATATCTATTGTTCTGGATTTAAACATTCAATCTAATGTTCTTTTTTCCTGAAAAGCATAATTATCATTTATGGACAACTGGAAAACTTGCATAAACTGAATTCTTATGATGTCAAAGTGCTGCTAACTAAAACATGGCCTATAATAAAATAACTAGTCCTCAGATTAAAGAGTCAGTTTTGTGTAATAGTATGCCTGCAGATGAGTAGCAGACTTTGCAGGAAAATATAGCCTTAGTTTCTTTAATCCGTTTAATGAAGTGTAATATGTTTTCATGGATGTCACAAACTCATACGATTTTTAATGGTGAAAAAAAGCTTTTCTGCCAAAACATCTTTGTGTTATTGACGCATTTTGTTAACTGTGCCTAAAATGAAAAGCAAAGCACTATGAGAAACTCACATGTCTCTTACAACTCAAACAGTAGTAGAGATGTTGTATATCCATTTACTGTACTTAAAATCAATGTCTATAGCTTGTATTCTGAACTCTGGCTATTCTTTTGCCATTACATTTAACAGATATCACACTGTGAGGAAGAAAGAATTTCAAAGACAGAGCAGGTACTATACCTGCAGGGTATGCCAATCAAAAAGCAACTCATCAAGTCATGCTGTTTGTCAGATCTGCACAGATTGCTTGGAAATAAAAGCTGTTATGTAGCTTTTTTCCCTCCTTTTTACTTCCTGTCATTTCAGGTACTAGTTACTATGTGAAATCGTGCCCAGAATGCAGCATGTTTTCTCTAGTATTTGTCATTTAAAGAATGGATTTCATTCTTTCATCAAAATCAAATACAGTCACCTGCATTTCTAAACTTATTTGGCAAGTATCTTTTTTATATCTGGCTGTTACTCCATCATGTACATGACATGTGAATCTTCTTTCTGTAAGCATCTGTTTTATTTTTTCTCTCTCTCCTTTGGGCATCCTCTGTATCAGTTAATATTTCTTATGCAGCTTTATTTTATTGAAGAAGAAGTTGCAAAAACAAACC
>NC_056728.1:653444860-653507360 GCF_019279795.1 Protopterus annectens
TTTTCCTGGGGACATCTTATTGGGGATGCTGGATATGTCCTGGTGGCATGGCATTTGATACCAATATGAAACTCACACAACATGTCAGGCAATACAAACACCACTGTGTTATTCCAGACCAGAAATATTGTCAAACATATATTTGAATTGGTAAAGACCAGCTTCTGCTGGTTAGATGCCGCCAGTAGTACCCTGTAGTATAATCCAGAAGCATAAAGCAAGATATTTGCATTGTATGAAGTGTTATGCAACATGTTGGTAAGCAAATAAAAATATCAGGGTATTTTGCGGAAGAGGATATTGTGGTCAGTAGCAGATGATGTTCTTAATGAGGAGTGTGTGGAGGACCCATCTGCAAAGGATGACCATGGAAGGTGGACATGGGTGCTATATGGAATGGTGCGAGCTAAGATGTAGCATCTGATTTATAACTATGCATCAGATTAGGCATAACAAAGAGTTAAAAATTATGCATGCAGTAGTATAACCAAGATATACAATACATGGTTGGACTGTCAAGCTGTGCAGCAGACAAAGGCTGCCCAGGTAGCAGGGAACTGAGAGCAGGTAACGGTTGTCATTACATGCACACATGGAGAGAGCCACAGGGACAGAATTGGCAATGGGCAATATATGAGGGGATAATGATAGTGTGGATGTGTGGGTATTATGGGATGGATGGTGTGGGGAGATGGGAAGGCTGTGAACAGAAGATGTGGTGCATCCATAGTGGCATACATGGGCTGATGTGGGCTGTAGTGTTTGATGTGAGACTGTGTGTGTGTGTGTGTGTGTGTGTGTGTGTGTGTGTGTGTGTGTGTGTGTGTGTGTGTGTGTGTGTGTTTATGTGTGTGGACAAAACTTCTGTAGAATTTTTTGCATTGCAAATATGTCCTTGTTGCAGGTCCAGGGAACCCTCAGAAAATGTCTCCACTGACAGTGTAAGTCATCATCCATAGGGATGTGCTTCTATGAGGACTGTTCCTGGCATGACCCACTACCATCACAGAAGATGGTGTGCTATGTGAGCCAAAACTGTGGAATATGCCACAGGTAGATTTAGCACATGCACCCAGTCTGTATGCCTGTGTGTGCGTGTGTGTGTGTGCGTGTGTGTGTGTGTGTGTGTGTGTGTGTGTGTGTGTGTGTGTGTGTGTGTGTGTGTGTGTGTGTGTGTGTCCATGGTGATCCACAGAACTCTTGACACTAGTAGACATGAAGGTTATAACACTACTGGAAATAGACTGTCTGCTGACCATCCCATTGCGAGCTTCCCCACCAAAAACAGAAGTGAATCATCCAGGACAATGGCAATGACCCCAGCTTATTTCTGCACACAGGCTACTTAATGATACAGATTCCTCACTGTGCCTGTCCAAAATGTTATATATCCTCACTGTGCTTGTCAAAAATGTTATATAGATAGGTAAAATCCACTGTAATGCAAACGTGGTATCACATGAATAATCATTGTAATAGCTGCAGTGGCATTAGCCTGTGCCTACAAGACTGCCCCACACATGTGCTATGTAATGATCATAGCAAAACTCATTTCAGCTATGGGGTGGAAGACAAGGTATTGGTGGCCACTGGAATGCCAGCCCCTTCCTTCCACCCCATTGTCATGGGAGCTGCCAGAACACTCTGATTTTTGAGCTGGAGGGGATGAAGGTGCACCTTGGGCTGCTGTATTGAAGAAGCCTTGTCCTTCTGTGTTATTCTTTGACTGAGACATAGGTTACAAAAGCAATGGAGTAGTACCTGTAGAAGGGGAGGTGAGATGATTGCCATGAAACAGAGTAACTGTTGTTGCAGCCATAAATATCCTGGCTGTGGTGACCATTATCATCATAGGTTCATAGGTTGGTACTAGGCTATTAGCTCTAGGGCCTATACAAGCCTATCCATAACAATTCCCTGGCTATTTCTTTCCACAGTATTTACTTCCCTGGACGCCTGTCTAGCAGGGTGAATGACTTGATCCCCGGGGTGAATTTCCTATCTCCCATCCAATCATCAAGGTTCCTTTTTTAGAGGGCCAAAGAGGTGCTCTGCTTGACATGTATGGGCAGTCTATTCCAGAGTCTGGGGAGTCTCTGGGTCAGGAACCTATCCCTCCAGCATGTTTTGTTCATTGTGATGACAAGGTTTAGATCCCAGGAGCATGTATCTCTGGGGGACTGGGATTTCTTTAAGTGTAGCATGTCCAACAGCTCTGGGTTTGACATGGCCTTGTATGTTAAGCAGAGATCGCCTCTGAGTAGATGATATGCGACAGAGTATAGGTGGAGTTTTTTTTAGATGGTCAGCATAGGGCTTCTGCTTTAGGCCTGTGATTCTTTTAGTGAGGTATTTCTACAGCCTTTCCAGTTGTTGCAAATGTCTTGAGAGGTACATACCAAATGAGGAGCTGTATTCTATAATGGGTCTAATGAGGGATGAGTACAGTTTGACAATGACCTCCTTTTTTCTGGATGAAAAGCCCTTAGTTATGAGGAGTGCCACATAGAAGTATTTCCTGACTGTTGTGGCAATGTGGTTATCGAAGGTGAGACCACTGTCCACCTGTGTCCCTAAGTCTCTTATCACACTTTCCGTGTTTAGTGTATCTCTTATCACACTTTCGGTGTTTAGTGTACTGCCACCTTTGTGGTAATTTATGGGTACATCTTTTTTCCCAAAGGGGATAACTATACATTTCTTGACATTGAGCTTGAGCCCATGGCTCTGGCACCAAGCATCTGTTTCTGTAAGGCCCTTTTGTAGAATATCCACATCATTTGGGGATTCAGTAATGGCTCCCAGTTTGCAGTCATCCGCAAACTTTGTTAGCAAGAATCCCTTAGTGTTGGCCTGTACTTCAGAGAAGTAGATGCCAAACAAGAGCGGTCCCAGGACTGAACCCTGAGGTACTCCACTTGTCACATGTCTGGAGCTGAATTTGGAGTCGACTACGTTTACAGTGTGGGTTCTGTCAGTAAGCCATTTGGCAACCCATCGAGTGAGGTAGGGATTAATGGCCAGCTTAGTAAGTTTATCTATAATTTCAGAGTGGGGGGTGGTGGTGAAGGCCTTGGCAAGGTCCATATAGGTGGTATGGACCACCTTACCCTTGTCCATGGCTCTGGAGACTGATTCGAAGAAGTCAATCAGGTTCAGAAGACAAGATCAGTCCTTCACAAACCCAAACTGCATGGGGCCCAGTGTTTGAAGGTTGCCAATGTCTTTGTTTATAAGTTCCATGATAATACGTTCCATCGCCTTGCAGATCAGGCTCATCAGACTGATGGGGCAGTAGTTCCTAGGATCCAAGGTGGATCCCACCTTGTAGAGTGGGATAACTGTAGCTGTGCACCACTCAGTGGACACGAAACCTGAGGTGAGGCTATGATTAAATATGACATTTAGGTGAGGTGCCAGTTCATTTTGTAGTTCATGTAGTACACAGCCTGGGATGTCATCTGGTCCCATGGATGCTGTATTTTTAACTTTGGAGAGTGCGTTTTTTACCTGTGTGGTATTGAGATGGGCCTTTTAGGGGGTGAGAGGGGGGTGAAGTTTGCACTGAATCGATCTGCCAGGATATTGGCAATATCCTTGGGATCAGTATATTTAATGACATTCTGTTGTAGCTCAGAGCAGATCTGAGCATTGCCATTTAGATTCTTGACATAACTATAGAATGCCTTGTGGCTGCCCTTGGAATCTTTGGCAATTTTATTTTCATAGCTAGCTTTGGAGGATTTTATGAGGGATCTCAGCTTCTTACTGAGGCTAGTAAGGGAGTTTTTTGCATCCTGGGATTTTCCTCTTTTCTGCAACAGTTTATTCCTTTTGTTGTAAAGTTTGTTTATGGCAAGGGACCACCAGATTGGCTTCCTTTTTTTGGAGGAGAGCATCTTGGTTCTATTGGGGATGGCACAATTCATGCATGAGTGGATGTGCTCGTACAGTGCCTTATTGTAGGATTCAGCAGTCAAACTTTCAGTTCTCGTCTGCATGGGTGTCATGAAGTTTGTCACTTCTGACTTGAGTAGCATGAAGTTGGCTTTGGAGAATTTTTTTATGGAGGTTTCCTTACTGGGGGGTGGGGGTGGGATGTGGATGTCAAGGGTGATTACCTTATGGTCAGACATGACTAACGAGGGAGTGACCATAGGTGTAGAGCATTGATTTCCCATGTTGGTAATGACCAGGTCTAGGATATTGGAGCCCCTGGTGGGACCAAAGATTATTTGATCCAGGGTGTTGGAATTTATGAATTCCAAGAACCATTGGGCAAAGGTGTTGGTACACAAGTAGTTTTCCCAGTTAATGGCAGGGTAGTGGTGGCGGATCTGTACTAAGCTACAATTTGGATTGCAGTCTTACCTAGTGTTAGCTGCACCTAGAAAATTTCAGATGCATTGTGTTGGGCAACTAGCCTGGTGTTGTAAATATCCTTGGTGAATATGGACACTCCTCCACCTTTAGAGTTTTGGTCCTGGTTTGGTGGCCGAAAAGTGTGGTAAGAGTTGTAGCCTGGTATTGCTCATATACATCCCTGGCATCATATATGTCAACACCAGTGATGGAGGACCTGAGACCAAAGAGCTTATGAAAACAGACAGACACACCTAAGTGTATCAGTGCTATCTTTCAAAACTCCCAGTTTCCAGTGGGGCTATAATTGTAAAACAAAATGTCATGCAAAAAAATACAGGCTACATACCCTGTACAGACTGATGTATCACCTGAAGAACTGAAGTGACTGTAAGAACGAAAGTGTCACATTCACTATGGGTCCAGTTCTGGCTCAAGCATGTTACACCATATGATTCATATGTAAGGGAATACCCAACTGTGGCATCACCCAGAGACACACTTGGTGGTGGGTGAAGTTCTATACCAATGACATGACCTATTTAACTTATGACGGGACAGTCTTGTCCCCAAGACAGAGATGCCAGGAACTCCTCTGTGTTGATTAGGGATGACTGTGTAGGTGGAACCACGACTATATCCAACATCTCATGTGCAAGGCAGATAGCTTTGTTAAGGGGATTTTGGATTCTGTTGGTGGTCCTGTGATGTATTTGTTCTTATGAGCTGCTATGACCACCAATAGCATTTACCTCCAATACAAGGTCCCTCAAGACACATTTATGGGAGGCCCTGTCTCTCTCTTGCCTTCAGCAAGATGTCAGTCTCTGCCCATCTGTAAGGCCATGGAAAGGATTATTATGGAATTAAGAAATAAGGATATATGTAAATACAAACTCACTATCCAATCCAATTCAGATTCATGAAAAGTAGGTCCTGCATGCTTAAGCTGGTAGAATTCTTTGAAAAAGTTACTTAAACAAGGGACAATGACAAAGCAGTAAACACTGAATATCTACACTATGAAAAGGCATTCAACACCATTCCACACTTGGGTATCTTAGAAAAACTCACCCAGCTAAATGTCAAATACTATGTAACTTGTAGGAGAGAAAACTGACTCACAAACAGAACTCAGGAAGTTAGGGTGGACAGGTCTTCCTCATCCACATGACTTGTGACTAGTGGTATTGGCCATGCCTCAGTTCTTCTGCCTGTCCTCTCTGGCATTTACATTGCCAAGGTCAAATCTAATATTAAAGGTTTGTGGTAGACCAAGTTTACAGATGACTGCAAATTTTATGTCATCAAAAACTCCCCAGAGAGAATGCTAAGATCCTCCAAGAATGCCTATCCTAAACAACTAGCTGGTGTCAAAACCATGGATTAAACCTAAATGCCAAGCCATGTATAATCATATCTTGTATCAAGCATGACTCCCCTAGTAATAATACACATATACATACATGCAAATATTTCAAGCATGTGCATTAATGTTCTTCTACTTTGCCAATATACCAAATCACATTGACAACATACCCTGAAAATTGATCCCATGCTGAAGGATCTGGGAACTTATGTAACAGTTCTACAGTTTATAACTCACACAAGTATGATGCAGTGTTCAGTTTTTTTTTTAATTCTAAACTGTAGCAAACTGCATGGTGCAATGTGGCAAGCAACTGAACAGTTTATACTCTGCATAGAGAGCTAAAGTGCTCAGTTTTAAGGTGAAAAAAAGAAATGTTTTAAACTGTAACAAACAGGCTGCTACATTGCAGCAAGCAGTTGCTACAGTTTAGACCACACAAGGAGTGCTACATTGCAAATGTAATACCAGCTCTTAAAAATGACTATGCATTAAATAGTGATTGGGATTGGCAGACCATACCCCGTAATGCTGTGCACCCAGAGCAGGTGTTCCTTTCACCACACCTTAATTACACTTCTTTTTCAGAGAATATTAGTTCTATGGATACATCTTCCTTTCCACATAAAACAAAAAAAAAACTTCCCTTATTCTATTCAAACATAATTTGGATGAATGTATGGGTAAACACAATTTCACCCCCTCCCCCAGTTTTCCAACCCTGCCACTCATGGATAGGGGGAAAAATGCGAATGTCCCAACATATCCTTGTTTAATGTGCATCTGGGTTATATGTATGCAAAATATATGGGTGAAAAACCACCATACAATGAAAGACTAGGCTTCTTCAGACCTTCATAAATCAAAACCCCATAAGTAACTATGAACTACTGAGAAACGTTTTATTTATTTATTTATTTTCCAGTTTGGATAGCAGGTAAGTAACTGGTTGGCAGACTCCTTTCAGTATTGACCCATGCTGTAAGGGAAGCAGACAGAATATCTATACCTAGAAAACTAAAAGTGTTAAAGTAAATGTAAGAACAAGTACTAAAGAGTGTGGGAATTAACCAAGTTGCCTCACTGGATAGATGATTTTTAGTTTTGATTTGAAGGTCTGTAGATTATTTGTTCTCTAATTTCTAATGTGAGCTTACTTTTAATGAATGGGCTAATTTTGGAAAATATCCTCTCACCTACTGAAACTTTAAAGCAGGGGTGTCCAACCTTTTGTCTTGCTGGGGCCGCATTCAGTGAACAGAAATGGTCTTGGGGCCACATATAAAATATATCATACAGTTAACTCTTTTGTTGCTCCGAAAGACCATAGTCGACCTCCTGGCTGTACTGTAGGTGCATTTGAACAATGAATAAATGTAATAAATGCCTAATATTTGCCTTAAAATTCTAATTCTCATTCTAATTCTCTAGTCTATCAGTTAACTCTAACATCTTAGTTAATATATATATATATATATATATATATATATATATATATATATATATATATATATATTTTTTTTTTTTTTTTTTTTACAAATAAACAGATACTCACTACAGCACTAGCATTTCTCACTGGGAAAACCATTCCAGCATTCCAACTACGTAAAATGTCAACATCAGCAATCCTACAATACTATAATCCACAAAACTAACCCAACAAATTTGCAATAAAGTAAAGAATTCACATTACTGACTTAATAAAACAATTCTGAATAAGCTACAAGAGGGTCTCACCCAAACAAATAACTGGTGCCAGAAATATGGCCTCAAGCTAAATGCTAAAAAATGTATCATCATTCCCTTTGAGGACAGTGATGTTCCCACAAATTATCACATTAATAACAATGTTGTAAGCATGCAATAAGTCATGTGGTACTTGGGCACCCAGGTTGATAGAAACCTGACTTTTGACCACCACGTTGTCTCCGTTATAAGGAAAGCTTTTTACATGGCCCAATTCATTAGTAAGGGTATCTCATCCAGGGGCAAGGAGGTCATAACATTCCTGTATTCTTCTGTTACAAGAGCAATTATTGAGTGCAATGCCCCTTTTGACATGTGCCTCAGCAAAACACCCTGCCAAAAGAAAGACTACAACCATTTCTGACAAAAAAGGTCAAAGGACTAAGTTCACTTAGTTATCTAAACAGACTAAAAATCTTCTTACTTTCCTCTGTCTCTCACTGGCCCCTATAAATGTCATCATTGGCTTGCTTTCCAGGCTAAGAAAGATTCTGCCTTAAGAGACTTCCTCTTCCTCAGAAATACTGGTTATACTTAAAATGCTCACTACAAAGAACACAGCCTTCACTGCAACATAAACAAGCCACTTTTTATGGACAGGTTCTTTACACAAAAACCTTCAACTTCTGTAAAAAGCTCCTGTCATTATCAATGTAGTTCAGCAACACGATGGCTGGATGGATAGCCATAAATGTCGTCCTTGGGTAAGTAGCATAGCCTTCATCAAACGAGATGGAAAAATCCACACACTAACCTTTCCCAGCTGGATGGCTAAGATCTAATATTGGTTACTCAAGTCTAGTTGCCCAAGAAGAGGGGCATGTTTAACTAAGAATTCCATTTGCAAAATTATATTCAGTATACATATTAAATATCTCTCTCTTGCATGCACACACACACACACACACACACACACACACACACACACACACACACACACACACACACACACACACACACACACACACACACACAAAAGCCCCTACTTGTAAAATAGGTAACCTCAGTAATCACATGACACCCACTCACTGAATGAAATTGTCTGGAAGTCAAAATATCTGAAAAAAACATCATAGTAGAGATGGATTCATCCATGTAATTTCCCACCACCAAAAGGACCATCAATAAATCAACAAACAACTGCTTGGCAAAAAGTAAATCAATAAGAAAACCATAAACTATAATGCTACATACTGGTGTAAACATATAACTTGTGTCAATCCCCAGGTTAATCCATACCAAAATATTGTTTCAGAGCTTCAGCTATGTACAAACAGCTTTCTCCTAAAAACTTAACTCATTGATATTTGCCTTGCTGTAATTATAACTGTAAAAAAATGTTTTTAAGTTTATTCTGTACCACAATGATTCTCACTGTTATGAGATTAATCTCTGCCATATTGTATGAGTACTACAATCCATAATTTGCTGTCTCTTTCTCTCATGTATTATATTGTTTTGTGTTATTTTTGGAGCTTTTCTCCCCGGGCCTCCGCTGAAAATGGACCTGTGCCCAGACTTTCCCGGTAAACAAATGTATAATAAAACAAAATAAATAAAAAAAAAACTTCCCTCCAATCTAAAGCCATTTGACATTCAGACATTTTAATTTGTGCAGAAGTTACTCACAGACTGATAGTTTACTGAGCTGTAATGATGACCTTCGCTTTTGAAAAAAACAAATTCCCAGACTTTGTCAATAGCTCAAAGTGTAGAAAGGATTATTTATTTATTTTTGGAAAACATCTTTAAAACTGTTAAATTGATTACACACCCAGAAACACAGACAAGTTATTGTGATTATGTAAACCACAGACTGCTGCATGAAATCAAAGTCACATTAGCACTCTATGCTTATGTCCGAACAGATGAATCATACCTGTCAATTCCAAAAGAAGTAAAGTAGCTTAATAAGAAGTTTATTTGCAAGGTTGCATGGCAGTTTATATTGGAAATAAGCAGATATATAAAAAAGGCTCTGTTTTTCATAATTATGCCAAAAAGTCTTCCAAGGTAAATACAAATTCTGATTTAGTATGGAACCATACCTTTCAACCTTAGAGCAAGAAATCTGGAGAAAGCGAAAAATAAAAGTGGGACACAGGCCCAAAAACAGTTATGCATGACAGGCACCATTGAAACAACTATAGCTGCAAACATTATACATCACTTATAATCTTTCTATCCCATCATTGTCAGTTAAACATTATATGGCTCATTCAGTCCTGCCTTCTTTTGCATCAAAGAAAACCATGCTTTGAAATGACAAATGCATTAAAAATAATACATAAAACACATTGCATCAAACATCTTGCAACTTCCTACCTGCAAGCAACCACAGAGCTTTCATTGAAACTAGGGCTGCTTGTTTCCCCAGAATGACAGCTCTCCCTAATTACGTCTAATGGTATACAATCTACCAGTATCTGGACTACCTGAAATAAATTAAATTATGGCCTGTAAATTGAAAGTACACTTTGTTTAATTAAACTATATTTCTAAGCCTTTTACTATATTTTTTCAGTAACATCCCAATATCCATTTCCAGGTCACTTTGCAAGACATTGGCAGTGGTACACTTAGCATCCTTCAGAACCCCACAGGCCCACGCTAATACATTATCCATTAAATGTAAATATCCATCCACTGTAAATGGCAAGAAGCTATGTCTTAAAAAATCTACTTCTGGCATGCGTACCCAAGTATTAGGTTTTGAAACAAAAAAACATATTCTCCACAGTCCGTAAGTCTCTGTCTTTAATCGTCTACTGTTGCAGCACTCCCAACACATAAGCACACACATAACCACTAAAATCCCCAACATTTAAAAATTGACATTGTGCCCACTTGATTTGCCAGTATTGATGATCCGCCAAAGCTAAGCTTACTGTTGTCTAATTTACCACTGCTTAGAACCCACCAATGAAAAAACAGTACTAGGTGCTTTTTGGTTTGTCTGAAAAAACAAAACAACTTTATATGCTACAGTCCCAAATAGTCAGTCCACTACTGACTCATTAACCCTAGGCTGCTGTCTCATTCTTACTCCCTGGAACTGCATTACCTTGGATGACTACTTTTATTTCCTAAGCAAAAGACACAAATTGGAAGATGAGGCAAAAATCCAGACATTCTTTGAAAATCCATACAGTTAAGAGGTATGAGTTCATGTTGAATACAACACTCTCCCTGTCAGGAAAGCCACAATTTAATGAAAGTGTACTCTTAATGTATGATATATTTGTGAGCTAACTTGTTTGTGTTCAGTAGGTAGACTTATCATTGTTAGCCTCTTTGTGCATGCGTCTCTCTCTCTCTCTCTCACACACACACACACACACACACACACACACACACACACACACACACACACACACACACACACACACACACACTCTTCTTCTACTTTCACGCACACAATTCTGCTTTCATGCATGCACTCACTCCGTACTTACCTATTAACACAGGTAATCGCTGTCCCTTTCAAAGGCAACAGCGGCAAATCCATACATGAGTCCCTCTTCAGCAAGAACACACACACACACACACACACACACACACACACACACACACACACACACACACACACACACACACAGATTGTTCGGCGCAAAATAATGGCGTAAACACAATGAACCTTTTTTGGCTCAAAAACAAAACTGGAAGGGTGCTTTGGCACATGCGCACACCGACATTAGCGTTACAGGTCACGGGAGCAAAAAACACAAAACAAAAAAGTGTTTTGGGGCATGCATACATTGATGTTGCAGTTAGAGGTTGAGGGCCGCATGGAAGAGCTCTGAGGGCTGCATGCAGCCTGCGGGCCGCAGGTTGAGCACATCTACTTTAAAGCATGGCCTTACAAGGGTGTTGATATCGTCTAAGTTATCACTGAGTGGTATGGAAATTTGCTTCTTGCAGTATAGTCATTTGATTTCTCAGTAAAGCTGCACATTTTTTTTCAGCAGAAGATGAGCACCAATCATTCTGATTTCCTTGGTTTAATTACTAAACCCAAACTTTTTAAGTAATTATACGATACTTTAAATGCAGAAATGGTCATCCATAAAACATTACACTTTTAACAAAGATAGTGAATGAGACCTCATTCAGACAGGAAGAGTCAAAATCACTATGCCCCATGCTTGCAAGCAAACATGCAGACATGCACAGTATTTGACACAAAAAGACAAATACCTAAGCTTATGTAAATTTCCTGCACCACTACTATGTCTTGCACTTCCAAACAAACTGTTGCAGACATACAGAGGCTATGACAATGAAGAAAAATACATCAGCTTTCTTTCATGTTCTGCAACAGGCTGCATCATAAATGTATAACAGACAAAAATGTCATCTTTTATGCGCACTCATATCCATTTGCTTTTATTTCCTCAATGTGCCTGTCCAACATTACACACAGTACTTTATACCTTTCATCACAGCACTGTGGATTCTCTGATGTTGCCATTCTCTTACCTCTTTCATTAATTAATTTTCTGACATCTGTTTTATACTCAGGATTGTGGGATAGACAGACCATATCCTGACTAATAATGGATGTAAGGCAGTGAATCAATCTTCAACTTGATGCCAATGCATTGTAGGAGACATGCACACACCCACTCAAACACTTCATGTTTACCATTAAGTAGGTTAGAGGATTACAAATTCATGTCGTGACATGTCCATGGAAGTGAGAGGAAATGAGAACGAACTGTAGTATCCATGCTAAGCTCACACTGACATAAAGAGGATATACTCTGTTTATACAGAAATCGCCCCTAAGAAGCAAACCAGAGAACCGTGAATTGTGGGACAACAATGTTAACCACTGTACCACTGATCTGTCCTTCAGTGTAGATTATATTTAAAAATGCATGCTTTCATCTACCTTCCAATATTTTCTAGCACTTAAGTTTGATTCCTTCAAATGTCTAATAAACAAATTGCTAGCCTCCCGTAGAAGCACTAATTTTGATATTTTCTGCTGAAACTAAAATCCATTGCAAAGAACATACTGCGTATGTCAGAATTAGTTTACATAATCACTCTCTATTTACTTTAAGAGCATCCTTTCTACCTTGTTTATCATCTTGTTTTTGTATATGTATAATTTTAGGTGAAATGCTTTCAGTCAGTACAATTATCGTGATCTTACATTTGCTGTACTCTGTATTTTTATTATGTGGTCTAACATAATATTAAGCAATTTATTTTGCTTACAGAAAGAGCTTATGGCAATAGATATGTGAATTCTGGGCATATTGCCTATTTTTATTTTACTCAGTAATAATGGCCATATATAACTGCTGAATAAAAGAAAATCAGACCAGGTAAAATGTAGTTAAAAAGTCCTTAATCAGATGAAGTGTTGGTTATTTTACAGATTAGTACCTCACAGGATGCACAGTAGCAAATCCCGCCCCGACACGCCCCCGGCCGGGCTACGCAATATTGACATGAATGTCATCCTCATAACACCATGTTTTATACAACTAATTACTGTAAACAAACACAACGTAAATTGTTCTTATTATTTCCCCACTGTACTGGTCAAGGTTTTGGGGAATATAAGTAGGGGGGTGCAGGGGGGCATGCCCCCCTGCAAAAACATTTATAAAAGTGGTGTACATTGTGTTTTACGTAGTACCTGCGAGGGACTTCTCTGTAAGATAACCAAACTGTAAAAGAAGGTGTACATCACGTTACTTAAAGAAAACCGATTTAAGAAGGAGTTCATTTTAGTAACGACAAGAGCAAACATTCTGTTTGGTTGGTTACCTTAGAGAGTAGTCCCTCGCAGGTACTACGTAAAAGACGTCACCCACTTTTATAAATGTTTTTGCAGGGGGGCAGGCCCCCCTGCACCCCCTACTTATATTTAACAACTCCTTGAACAGTCTACAATGGGGAATTGAATTGGAATAAGCTTTCTTGCTTTTACTGCAAGAAAGCAATGCATATGTAACACATTTCACATTTGAAGTAGCTGTCGATGCTGGCCTTGACAACTACACCTGTCAGTCAGAACTGCAAATCATGCCGGACACGCCCAAAGCTGCGCAGTACTGCCCGCGAGGTACTAATCTGTAAGATAACCGAAGTGTTTGTGTCACTCACAAAAACAATGTACTTGGAGATCTCTTTAGTCACCATTTAAGACTTTCATATAAGATATCTTTGATGCTTATATATCCCACATAATGCACCTAAAATTCCTCTACCTGGCATGAGTTAAGTTCCCCACAGACCGAGCTTTTCTTTGCTAGTCATCATACTATTATGAAATCCACATTAGCATGATCAGAAATCAATTGTTCAAAGGTAATACACAACATTATAGATTATCCTATTTCCACAGAAGAAATAGTCTATTATACAATGACCCCCCCCCCCATTAATATTCCAAAACGTGCACGTTGACTGGTCAGCCTGCATGTTGTAAATCAGACTTATACTAATGGAAAAAGGTCCGGTCGCCCGGACTTTTTCCATTAGTATAAGTCTTTTTTTTTTTCTTACAGCAACAGAGAAAGCAAGATCTCCATTGCTTTTTAGAAAGTGCCTCACTATGTTAAAGGAGTTTAACATAGCGAGACAGCTTTAAAAAAGCAACGGAACTTTCTCTGTTGCTTTTTTTAAAGCTGTCTCGCTATGTTAAACTCCTTTAACATAGCGAGACACTTTCTAAAAAGCAACGGAGATCATGCTTTCTCCGTTGCTTCCACCCACAGCTCTGATGTACTGCATAAGCATACGCATGCGCAGTACATCAGAACTGCCGCAGAATACCAGACAGCTGAGGAAGGGCAGCAAGGAGGCATTATACAATGCCATTATTTAAGAAAACTAAGTATTTTTTTTTTAAATAATGTCATTGTATAATAGCAATAACCCACTTCTGGGTGTGGGTAATGCTGGATTTACCCACAGTTGTCATTGTTTGGACACTCGGGCTTCGCCCTCGTGACCAAACCATGCCAACCGTGGGTAAATCCAGCATTACCCACACCCAGGCATGGGTTATTGCTTATGTATATTTACTATCTTCTAATGAGAAGCAAAGTATGTGACCTTACTTGTCCTCAAGTCAGTAGCTCTCTTAGGATCTACCAACACCATTGCTTGCAAACAATCCCTCAGATGAGCAGCTACCTTTATACTTCTTTTACATTAATCTCATTAGACATAGCAGTTTTTTCTGAATGTTTATCTGATATTTTGTTAAAATTCCCTAAACAAGATCTGACCTGCATGCTCTCTCTACAGTAACCCCACAAATTCCATCTAAGATTATTATTTGAGGATAGCTGGAGTTTGTATTCTAACCATAGCTCATCTCCCTGCAGTATCTTTCCTTAAGTTGATAATACACTGACCAAAATACTTTTTTGTATTGCTACAGCTATCCCCTTTTCTTGAAACACATACAGTTATGTTCTAGCACTGAATAACCATGTGACAATGTATTCTGAGTCTGAGATGAAGACAGTAGTTTAGGGATACCTTAACTGATCCAATACAGTCCATCTCTTCATATGCAACACCAGCACACTGACATTCCATTTTAAGCATTTATTGGGCTGCCTGTCAGGTTACACATTATTATATACCCATCTACAACTACAATGAGCAGACTCCTTTATCAAGGACAGTGTAAAAATAATAGAAGATATGATCACTAAGACATGCACTACAAAACTATATTTATGTGACTAGACCACTGTATGCATAAAAAGAGTAGCCCACAGAAGAATCAACGAAAACAAAGGGTAGAGGACAGTAACTGACTGAAGACCTAGGTGATCCCAACCCTTTAGGCTAAGGAGAAGCTACAAATGTTAACACGACAAAGCTATAACATTCTGCATGGTCAGGAGTATTCCAAACCCCAGTAACTCTGACCATATAGGTGTCAGTCTATAAAACCATCCTCCACCTTTTCACCTTCCCAAATTGCCAATAGAATCATGGCATAGACACACTTAGTCTTACAGTTAAATACACATAATGGTGTTAACCACCATTAGTAACAGATAAATACAAACTGAAAAAAATGCTCCCTGTAATATGCTGCTGAGAGATTTGGTAACACTCACAGTATACATGCTTATAATTTTGTTAACCAGTAAAGTTTGCTGGATCAAAGCAACACTGGTAACAGATGAGTACAAACTGGAAGAAATATTCCCTGCCATATGCTCCTGAGAAATTTGGTAACACTCACAGACTTAAATATTCTAATTCTATAGATTCCATTTGTTCGTATAACACACCACAACAAATGACATTTGATGACCTTTATTAAACTTTGATAAATGTAACTTTATTGAATGACATTTTTAATTTATTAATCACAGCATGAACATCCATGTAACCATTTACCAGGGCATCATATCCCCACTCACCCTGTGCAACTAAGCAGCATCATCACAACTGCTTGCTTACTCTTACTTATCAAAGCAGCGTTCATGTCTAAATCTGATCCCTTATACAGCTACACTCCATAAAACCTCTTAAGCCCCTCCTCATGCCTATTTTACTTCCTCTCCAAACATCCTCCCTTCTAATTTAACCCTTTTTTCCCTACCACGCTATCTATCCTTCTTCCATGTTCAAACATCCACTCTTCCTGCTCTCCAAACCCTAAACACCCTTTTTATCATTCTTTCATAACCCTCAATCACTGAAGGTTTCCCTAAACAAATTAGTTTGTCTTAAAACTCATTTGTGCTTTAGCTAAGTTTGGCACATTTTATTTATTAATTTATGTAATATTTACAAATCCAATAAGCTGACTAGTCCCTGGACCTTTTTATCTATAACCAAATTACAAAGACACATTTACCTTTGAATTAATGCAATTATACATGCAGCCTTTTTAATTTGTAAAAGGAAATTTATAACAACTATTTGTACAAACACAAATAGCTGCAGACAGTATGTATAGCATACTTGTGGATTCATGAAAGTCCTACCATGTCATGCGAAGGCTCACCATAAAATATTCTTGTTAATGCAACACTGTATTTTGTGATTCATAGACGTGTTAACTGTGGAGAAGAAAAAATTATTATTGACTCTTTTGCATGCTTATGAACCACAATTAATTACAGTGAAGCACAGATCAGCACTTCTCGTAGTAGTAAACTGGGGCGGCTGTATGTCAACAAGGTCATACTCTCCCTCAGGCCAAAAAAAAGCCCTTTCAAACACACACACACACACACACACACACACACACACACACACACACACACACACGCACACACACACACACACACGCACACACACACACACACACACACCTTTAGGAAGTCAGGCACTCTCATGAATCTCGCAAACACTCACACTCACAGCACTTAATCCTATCTTAAGACTAAACTCCCCAGCAGTTACCTCTACACAGATGGATAAACCTGCATTTTGTCTGTGTTTTATATTCCGATGTGTTAGGAGTGAACATGCACATTTACATGTCCAAGCAATTTCATGAATTGCTATGCATATAGATGCTTTGCTGGAGGCAGTTCCAGGAGGGGGCTTCACACAGCACATGACTAATTAGCATATGCCTCTATCTCAAACTGCCTCATTACCACACAGCATGGCCACAGAGACAGCCCAGCATGGTGATGCACAATTTTGTGCAAAACCACTGTATTAGGGCTGTCTCTGAATTCAAAATGGTTACTGCAAAGGGTTGTCTTTGAATTCAAAATGCCTTTGGACGCATACACTTTCTGGTAGTTTTTTTTTTAAATGTTTACATTCTATATACTTGGTGATACTTTACTTTGCTTAGGGAATGCAGAGCTAAGGGGGATAAGACATTACCTATTAGCCTTTCTACATTAATAGAAATATGTATTTACAATCTTGTGAAACTGGAGCAGCACCCATGCATTGATAACTGAAATAAACAACTACAAACTAAAACAAGACATTACACAATGAGCCCTTTGTGAATTGTCTGAAATCATTCTGCCCACTAGATACACAGTGTTACTTAGCTACAGGTATAATACTGAAATGTTTAAAAAAAGGGACAATTCATATGAAAAAATACATAATTACATGTAACTGCTTATACTGTTCATCATACATAAATTTCCATAAATCCTAGACTTTGATGTGTCATGTTAGAGTTATAGTCTTTACATTTGCAGGAGTAAAGAGACCAGGCAAACTTCACAGATCGTGTGGGAGTGTTAAATGAGCAAAAAAAAATATTTTTGCATTGCCAGATAACAGCTTGTGATGTTATGTTTATTATTTTGAGAAATCCTCAACACATTAATTTCATTTCTTCAAAGCTGGTGGACCTGGCCACCGGACAAGTCAGCAAATGCCTCTTTGGTGAAAACAGGTGACAGAAAATAACTGATCAGTCATAAGAGTCCTGATTTGGCTAACATGGGTGTTGCAGAGCTGTCAGTGAAAGTAAGTCAACCAGTGTACTGACAGGCCAAAAAAAAAAAAAAAAAACACTTGATTCTACATTTGGCAACAGCTCCTGGACTCCTGAAGTAGACTGCATTTTTTTTTTATTTCTGCTGTCTTTGCTGACTAGGCTGCCAGTGACTAGTCAGGTGTCCAGCTCACCCCCAGTGACTGTTCATGCTCAGTGAAAGTCCTTGGGCTTGAGCCTTTTGCAAGTTCAAAATGTCTAGCACAATGGAATCAAAACATCATGCAACAAGTGAAGCAGTTCAACTCCAGTGATCAGGAAGACTTTGTCCATGTTCTGCTGTTTCGTGAATGACTTTTGACAGTTGTTACCACTGATGAGCAGGACTTACCTTTCACAAAGCTATCCTCCGTGAGTCAATCAGCTCTTCTGGAAGTCTTGTAACATCCACAAAACTAACTAATACTTCTTACTTGTTATGTATTATATTTCTTTCTGGGAAGCATCTGTTTGAAGACCTCCAATTATTTCACAAGCTATGTTTCATCGCTTCTTTTACTCATATTAAGTTATGGTAGGAGTGTGGGTGAATTTACTGAGCAAGTCTTGTGCTTGGAGATCTGTACATCTACATCTGTAAACTGCAATTTTTTAACTACCATGGCAACCTGGAGTATTTTTTTCTTTGTTTGCCTGTATGTTTTTTTTTTGTTTTGTTTTTTTCTTTTGGTATTCGAAAAGTCCACTGATACAGTATACAGCAAATAGAGAGAGTTTTCATGTACCACTTAATCGTCTTGTAATCATTAAAGAGATAAATGTTTCCCTGCCATGTAACATGAATAACTGCAGGGTACACTGACTTTCTGCTAATGCTAATACATCTGTGCTAACAAAGGCAATATACATCTTCTCTTTATGGTAAACCAAGGTTAAGTAGTCATGGACCAGATTAACATACATTCCATCTTTTAACAGTTGCTTCTGTGCTTCTACTGCAGCTACACTATTATCATTACAGTAGAAAAGGGACAATATAATATATATATATATATATATATATATATATATATATATATATATATATATATATATATATTTATTTATTTATTTTTGTGGATTCATAAAAGCCAGCCGTCCACCTAGGATTTTATGGGATTTCTTCTCCTTTAATAGAATAGGGGGCGTCTGGCCAAACTGTGAAAATAACCTGCAGGAGCAAAAAAGACCTCACAATGCCTAAACAAGATTAGATAAGCAGAAGGAAATCTAGTGCACTGCACTTGAACAAAGTACTTATGTTGGGTGTTGCTGTAGTCAGTCTGCTAAAATCACATCATGCGTAAACTAGTAAACACCGGAAATTAAGCAGTTATTTGAAATCAAGAGCAAAAGTGAAAGATAAAGAATTAAATAAATAAATAAACATTAAAGCAACATTTTTTTCTTCACAAAGTAATACAATCTATATGAATATTTCTATAACATTGGATTAGTACTGATTTAAATAACCAAGATAGTCAGACTGCCAATGTGTTTGTGTTTTGGAGCATGTTCTTCTTGGTAGCTTTGTATATCAAGGGTTAAAATAATTTGTTCCCCCCCTTTTTGTATGCATTTTTATAAATCTATATTCATAGCTGTGGGCTTAATAACCCTTTTCTGTGTTGCACAGACAGGAACTAATGAATTGTTTATTACTGAACATTTGACAGTGATAAAAAGAACTTCTGAAATGTGAATACCCTTGCATGTATATTAATGTGTGTAATAAGTCTACTGAAATTTATTTAGCAACATTCAGATTTGGAAATACTTGTGTTAAAAGTGACTCACTCATTTGCAGCCTGATTTTAAATATTCCTGAAAGATCTATTCCATTTCATAAAGAAGGGAGTAAATGGAATTATTGAAGAAATTGTCAGCAGACTTCGATACACACTGCTGCTTTCCTCACCACATTCAATACGCACACACTGACAAGCCAATGATGATCACACATGACCGATTCTCTTATTATCCCACGGTTTTATCATGTCTCGCACAGCCAACACAAATTAAAGTTTTAATCAATCAGGCGACTGCTGGTGGGTCCATAACATCTATACTAACCCAGCAAAGGATGACCTATTCAGGGGTGTTAGTGATGGAAGGCTGAGTCGCAGAGGAATGGATACAAATTATAAAGCAGGCAATTTCACTCTGCAAGCAACATGGAAAATGTTAAAACATATAGGTGAGTGCAAGTGAAAAGTCAAAATACAAAAACAAACTATAATGTGCTTAGGGGTGTGATGTGGGATGCAAAGAATTTAAACTAAACTGCTTACGACGGCTGAATGTAAAATGTTTCCTTTCCAAGTTCTGTAATGCAGTGAACAATCACCACAAATTAACTTTGCCGTTCAATATTGTTTCTTTTTTTATTTTTTTATTTGGTTTTAAAACAATAAATAAACAAATCAGTTATAAAATGTATAACTATTTGTATAGGTCCACAGCTGATCTATACATCAAAGTTATACATCAACAGCAATTAATATTTTTCAAGCAAGTCTTTAAGTTTAAGCCATGATTTATAGGAATGTGTAATATAAGAAGTTCTATCTTTATAGTATACAATTCACCACTGCAAACAATTTTTTGCCATACTAATAAATTCAACTCTAGAGGGGATAACTTTACTTTTCCAATTTTTAGTAATTACTTTTCTGGCTTGTATTGTTTCTTGACAGAAATGTGTGAAACACTGTTAGATTGGTTCTATAAAACTGTGCACCTAGACAATCTCTGATGAAATATGTCAGATTTATAATTTCCTTACATTGTACCATATGCTGTGACAAGTCACTGGATGAAAAATAAACTGATGCTTTATGCATATAACTCAAATGAAAGAAAAGACCACATCAGCCTAGCCTTTCTTGTCTGTGTTACAGCATCCTTCATGATATAATATGTCGGCATTATAGCACCTTTTATAATAAAATATGCATCTCTGTGTCAGTGCCTTTAGTCATTTTTTACCAACAAGCAGCTGTTCTTCATTTCTTTTCACACTGCAAATATTTAAATTTGATAATGATCATTTTTTTAAGCCAGTTGCACAGGATTTTCCTTCTATTGGCTTTGGAAGTATCTTGCTATTAGATAACCAAAGAGCATTGATACAAACAGTATGATTTGTTCTGATGACTTTCCAATTTTCCAACTGCAATGTCACTGCTCATCAGAAACATTCATAGAATTCAGAGGACTCCTGTGAAAATAAAAGGTGTACAAGGTGACAATCACACCTTGCTAATACCCACCTTTAGACTGCATCTCCCTTCTCTAGGTAGGATAAGATAATCAAGTCCGGAGTGAATTTATGAATGCATAATCAATCTTTGAGGCATTATTAAAGACAGAGCATCTCACACTGCTTGATCTATAGGGGGACTTTATTCCAGAGATGGGAGAATCTCACAGTAATGAGCCTGCTTCTCCATCATGTTTTATTAATCTACTGATGAAGATTTAGATCCCTGGTATTAGTATTTGTGGGACTTCTGGATTGGTGTAACAACAAAAGATCCAGGACCACTGGCTACCTAATGGTATTGAAGGCAAGTCATAGATCTAATCTTAAGAGACTATATGATACTGACTAAAGGGGTGTCAGTCACATGGTTGTTGCCTACCAGGGTGTATTTCCATATTTCTCTTGTTCATTGTATTAATACTGAGAACTAAAACTTGTAAGACATGCAAACAGATAGCCACAAACACTTTCTTGCTAGGTTTAGCACATGTATTTCAATACATTCACCACAGCTGAGTTTGCTTTGTAATAAAACATTCCATTCATAAACAGTATTAATTTGTGGACCCTATCAGTATCTAAAACATGAGCATATGAAGTCTTGGAGAACCATGTCAATCTTACTTTACCATCTTCTTTCTTCGACAGCATAGCGCACATTATAATATGCATATTCTGTAGGGATTATGGCACACTGCTTTTGGCTATCCCAGTTAGCAACTTAACTTGACTTACCTGGGGCTACTCTAGTAAAAACAGGAAATTCTTGGTCAATGTTTTCTGCCATGCCAGTGAAACCGTAAACAAGTAATGAGTAATGTAATTATCTAGCATCACAAGCTTGTACCAGAGAGCCCCCCCTCCCCCCCATATAACACAGTAGCATTCACTACTGTCAGCATTGTAAGATAACAGCTCTTGAAAATCAAAGTCAGATGTCCACAAAAAACACAAGGCTTCCTTTTGAGAGATTTGCTGGAAAATTGGTGGAATGTTGCAGTAATCTCTGCTACCGCTTGCATCATAACAATACAGTCTTTGCCTGGTCACTCCTCTGTCTGGCTATCTATGCATCTGTCCTGCTGTCTTTCTGTCTCTAACTAGCTCCCACTAGCCATCCTGCACCCTTATCCTAGCATCATTCTCACTCTTCTTGCACTATTGTCTATCACAGCATTCTGCAGAAATCAATATTTGCTTTATTATGAGGCATTGAAGAATTCCATCTTATTCACAGATTGACAATATGCACTTCATCTCTTACATATTCTTTGCTGGTGCAGTAAAGTTTCTTGCAACATCCAGTGGACTGTACATCTAGAGAGATAACCGTTGACTTACATATATCTTTTTTACCTACTGGCTGCAAAACTACCTACCCCTGACCTTGAAAGGCTTTCCTAAAACACTGTAGAGAAGTGAGCAAGTCGTTTTGAAAAACTCACAGGAAAGAAATGCTCCTGCCACACACTTGCTAAGTAGACTTTGACTACTTCCTTTTTATACGAGTCTCTTTCTGCTCTTCAAAAGACTTGTTTTATACTGGCCTGAACCAATAAAACATGTTTTTTCATCACTTGCTAGAACTGCTGAGTTACAACTCATATCGGTTCCATGCCTTTGGCCATTATTATAGATAGATAACATTTATTGCAGCTAACATAATGTTTAGATTTCATAAATAATTGCACAATTGCATAATTAACCAGCATTCCTTTCTGAAGTACATAAATAATATCATGTCAGTATTTCTTCATAAACACAAGCATAAGCATTAATTTGTCTCCCTCTCCTTCTTATCAGACCATGATATAGGTTCATAGGTTCATACGTTGGTACTAGGCTATCAGCGCTATGACCTATACAAGCCTAGCCATAACAATTCCCTGGCTATTTCTTCCCACAATATTTACTTCCCTAGTCCCCTCTCTAGCAGGACGATTGATGTGATCCCCAGGGTGAATTTCCTATCTCCCATCCAATCGTCAAAGTTCCTTTTGAAAAGGGCCAAAGAGGCGCTCAGCATGACATGTATGGGCAGTCTATTCCAGAGTATGGGGCGTCTCTGGGTCAGGAACCAATCCCTCCAGCATGTTTTGTTCATTGTAATAACCAGATTTAGATCCCTGGAGCGTATAGCTCTGAGGGATTAGGATTTCTTTAACTTTAGCATGTCCAACAGCACTGGGTTTGATGTGGCCTTGTATGTTAAGCAGAGATCACCTCTGAGTAGGCGATATGCGACATGGTATAGCTGGAGGTTTTTAGATGGTCAGCATAGGACATCTGCTTTAGGCCTGTGAAACTTTTAGTGAGGTATTTCTGTGGCCTTTGCAGTTGTTGCAGATGTCTTGTGAGGTACATACCAAATGGGGCGTTGTACTTTATAATGGGTCTAATGAGAGATGAGTACAGTGGGACAATAACCTCCTTTTTTCTGAATGAAAAGCCCTTAGTAATGATGTGTGCCACATAGAAGGATTTATTGACTGTTGTGGTGATATGGTTATCGAAGGTGAGACCACTGTCCACCTGTGTCCCTAGGTCCCTTATCACACTTTTGGTGTTTAGTGTACTGCCACGTATGTGGTAATTCAAGGGTACATGTTTTTTCCCAAAGGGGATAACTATACATTTCTTGGCATTGAGCTTAAGCCCATGGCTCTGGCACCAAACATCTGATTCTTTAAGGCCCTTTTGTAGAATATTCACATAATTTGTGAATTCAATAATGGCTCCAAGTTTGCAGTCATCTGCAAACTTTGCTAGCCAGAGTCCCTTGTGCTGGCCTGTACTTAGATGCCAAACAACAGCAATCCCAGGACTGAACCCTGAGGTACTCTGTTTGTCACTTGTTTGGAGCTGGATTTTGAGTTGGCTACTTTTACAGTGTGGGATCTGTCAGTAAGTCAGTTGGCTACCCATTGAGTGACGTAGGGATTAATGCCCAGCTTTGTAAGTTTATCTATGATTCCAGAGTGGGGGATGGTGTTGAAGGCCTTGGCAAGGTCCAGATAGGCTGTGTGGACCGCCTTACCCTCATCCATGCCTCTGGAGACTGATTTGAAGAAGTCAATCAGGTTGAGGAGACAAGATCGGCCCTTTATGAAACCAAACTGGGTGGGGTCCAGTGTTTGAAGGTTGCCAATGTCTTTGTTTATAAGTTCCATGATAATGCTTTCCATGGTTTTGCAGATCAGACTCATCAGACTGATGGGACGATAGTTCATGGGATCCAAGGTGGATCCCTCTTGTGGAGTGGGATAACTGCAGCTGTGCACCACTCATTGGGCATGAAACCTGAGGTGAGGCTATGATTAAACATGATACTTAGGTGAGGTGCCAGTTCATTTTGTAGTTCATGTAGTACACAGCCCGGGATGTCATCTGGTCCCATGGATGCTGTATTGTTAGCTTTGGAGAGTGCATTTTTTACCTGTGTGGCCATGAGTACCAGAATTTGGCAATCTTTTGGTATTGAGATTGGCCCTTTAGGGGGTGAGAGGGGGGGTGAAGTTGGCACTGAATCGATCTGCCAGGATATTGGCAATATCCTTGGGATCAGTATATTTAATGCCATTCTGTTGTAGCTCAGAGCAGATCTGAGCATTGCCATTTAGATTCTTGACATAACTATAGAATGCCTTGTGGTTGTCCTTGGAATCTTTGGCAATTTTATTTTCGTGACTAGCTTTGGAGGATTTTATGAGGGATCTCAGCTTCTTACTGAGGCTGGTAAGGGAGTTTTTTGCATCCTGGGATTTTCCTCTTTCCTGCAATCATTTCTTCCTTCTGTTGTATAGATTGTTTATGGCAGGGGACCACCAGATTGGGTTCCTTTTTTTGGAGGAGACCAGAGACCATCTTGGTTCATTTTGGAATGGCATGATTCATGCACGAGTAGATTTGCTCGTAAAGTGTCTTAGTGTGGGATTCAGTGGTCAAACTTTCAGTTCCCGTCTGCATGGGTGTCATGAAGTTTGTCACCTCTGACTTGAGTAGCATGAAGTTGGCTTTGGAGAATTTTTTATGGAGGTTTCCTTACTGGGGGGGGGAGGTGGGATGTGGATGTCAAGGGTCATTAGCTTATGGTCAGATCTGACCAACGAGCGGGTGACCACTGGTGTGGAGCATCAATCTTCCATGTTGGTAATGACCAGGTCTAGGATATTTGAGCCCCTGGTGGGACTATGGATTAGTTGATCCAGGGTGTTGGAATTTATGAATTCCAAGAACTGTTGGGCAAAGGTGTTGGTACCTGAGTAGTTTCCCAATTCATTGGAGGGTAGTTGAAATCACCCAGTATTAGGGTGTTTGGTTGTATCTTAATATTATTTAGTATGTTTGGAAAGGTATAGTGAGAATCTTGGGGCTTGGTAGGGACCTGCAGCAAGCTACAGTTTGGATTGCAGTCTTATCTAGTGTTAGTTGCACCTGTAGAATTTCAGATGCATTGTGTTGGGCAACTAGCCTGGAGGTGTCAATATCCTTGGTGAATATGGACACTCCTCCACCTTTTGTGCTTCAGTCCTGATTTGGTGGTCAAAAAGTGTGGTAAGAGTTGTAGCCTGGTATTGCAGGGATGCTCCCTGGAGCCTTGAACCAGGTCTCAGTTACTGCACAGATATCGATGTTCTCCATTTTTAGGAGTGCCTAGAGAGAGTGCATTTTGAGGTTTAGACTTCTAGCATTGAGTAGCATTACCTTCAGATTTTGCATGCTTATATATGTTATGGTGGTGGTTTTGTCCTTTCAGCCTTGCCCAAAATTGGCACTATAGGTTTGGCAAGAGCCTTAGCCAGTACCCTGAATCCCAGGGGTGACAGGTCCGGACCAACTCTGACAAAGCATCGTGGTTTGTCGATCATGTTGTCCTTGGCAGACAGATATTGGATCCCCTTTGAATGACACCAGAAACTTAGTCAATTGTTGAAGTCAGTCATTTTGTCCTTATACTGTGGTATCATTCTGGGCAAAGGCAGGATACTGTTCAGGGCTAGGGTCATACCTGCCTGGGCCACATGATCTGAGAGCTCTTCCATGTCTCTTTTCATGTAGTCCAGGGAGGTATGTCTCAATTCATTCATGCCAACATGGACAATGACAGAGTCATATTTGTACTTGTTGTGGAGTGACTTAAGTGCAGGCATTATGTGGTGGATCCTGGTACCTGACAGGCAGCTGACAGTAATTTTCTCCTTGTTCATCCTAGTGAGTGGGACGTCAGTGTGCCTGACTATAGAGTCACCTATGACTAAAGTGTTGGGTAAGTTGTCTTGCCTTAGGGGCTGTTGTTTGGTGGCACACTGGTGTTTTGAGCTGTGTCACTTTGGTTGTGAATGGTGTTTGTTTGCGTTTCAGCTTCGGAAGTTCTTGTTGCTTGGGCAGGTTAATGTTAAGGGCCTCTGCATAAGTGAGTTTAGTGTTACTATGTGTGTATGTTGGTGCCGTGAGGCTTGAAGGGATATGTGGCTGTTATTCATGCAGGATTATTTCCCATAATGCAGAAAAAAGTTTCTAAATTCCAAGATATATCTCTATAGTCAACAATTGAGAATGTCAGAACTAACAACTAGCTGTGTCACAGATGCTGTGTTTTAAGTTCCTTTAATTTGGAAGGGGTGGGATGAGAAGCCTTAGTTTTCTGCACATAATAATTTGGTATACATAATATTTTGAAAGTGCCCACATAAAGTAATGATTTAGAAAGTATAAAAAGTATTAGCTTGCAGCTGGCTGTTTTAAAAGATATAAGAGACATCTGGGCACATTAGCTATTTTCATTATTGCTCTGCTCATGCCATGATTAATACTACAAATGACCTCAGTCACCATGATTAATACTACAAATGACCTCAGACGCCATGATTAATACTACAAATGACCTCAGGTGCTCATGGCATATAGAATTAGCAGTAAAACTAAATAACAGCTTGATATGCCTAAAGCTGCTTCCTACAGGTAGGTCAGGTCACTCTTCTTGTTTGAGCCTGAACAACAGGAAGGATTTGTACTAATTCTGCAGAAATATGAAATTGATCTATGAATAGTTGCTAACACAAGTGTGCATCATTGTTCCCATCTCTAGTCACATCTCCCATTGTACTGTCCTTTAACCTTATGGTCACTTGTTACAGGGGTACTGCATGCCTGGTTTTATGCCTTATTTTTTTAGCTTACCTCCACAGTAATATTTGAACCATTGTTGGCATAGCAATAATGGAAAAAGCTAATGTGCCCAGATGTCTCATATCTTTTAAAACAGCCATCTCCAAGCTAATACTTTTTATACTTTCCAAATCATTACTTTATGTGGACACTTTCAAAATATTATGTATACCCTGTTTTGCATATATTTCTAAAATGTGCAGAAAACTAAGGCTTTTCATCCCACTCCTTCCAAATTAAAGGAACTTAAAAAAAAAGCACAGCATCTGTGACACAGCTAGTTGTTAGTTCTGACATTCTCAGTTACTGACTATAGAGATGCATCCTGGAATTTAGAAACTTTTTTTCTGCATCATAAGAAACAATTCTGCATGAATAACAGCCACAAGCAGGCTTTGGGTGATATAGAGACATGTTGAGCATGAGTAGAGAAGGTTAACGAATTGAGCTTCCCACATTGTATGCTAATGGTGTCATAATGATATTGTAATGAGCAGCAGTATTAAAATGAGGGACTCTGTGGGTGAGGGTAAACAACATGGTGGAGCGATTTAGAGACATATATGCACACATACACACATATATATTTGCATATATATATATATATATATATATATATATATATATATATATATATACATATATGCGTGTGTGTGTGTATATTTTGACAAGATACTCTAAGTCCAGAGCTATTAACCTTACTAATATCGTTGAGTTACAGGAAGTGAATTGCAAATGATATCTGGAGACATTCTTTCCCTAGTAAACCTGTCAGCGTTTCCATTTCTTTTAGTGTCTTTCTGTGTCTCAGCCATGAGTTCCATAGACACAGAGGTAATGTCTACTGATGAGCTTGGATCTGGATCCCCCATTTCCTGTAACTACCAATGACTCTGCACTCCCTGGCCATGCAGGTTTTGACTACCATCATTTGCAGAGTCTTACTCATCTCAGACTTCAGGCAGTAGTATATCCATGGTGGAGAAGCTTTATAAAATATTAAATGTAAAGACACCAAAGGGAAATACTCACAATAAATAAGACCCATCAACATACTTCGCACTGCATGACTTCTGCTAACTATTGCTTTTAAGGGTAGAATGTAATAAGACTTTTCTTATCTTGTGCTACTGGCCTTGTAGTCTGAAGTCCTGATGGTCCTACACAAAGAATTGATAGAACATGCAATCTAAAGTACAATGCAATACACAGTTGCCCAATATGTAGTTATCTAATACACACCTGGGGCATATTCAGTGTAGATTCTCAGGTGCAATTTTGCTCCAAGGTCCAGTACTCCACTAAGGCCTATGAAGAATTAAGAACCCCCACCACCATACAGAGAAACACTGAACTCTTCTATCTCTGTTAATAGTGGTTCAACTGACAGACCACATACTGTCACCCTTAAGGTCCTGTGCCAGGTGGGTGGCACAGTCTTTGGCTGCATTTATCATATAGGTGGCAAGGCATCAGAACTGATTGTATTTTCTTCCCCTGGCCACTGACTGCATTTATGCCATTTACTACATCCCACCAGATGTGGTTGCATTATGGCTGGTCAGATTTAGCATGCTTGATTATGCACCTATCATGGAGATGTGTTGCCTGCAACAAGGTCACGTTCTCTGATTGGAATTAGTTGTATTTCTGTTGGTTGCATTTTGAAGGCATCATGTTGTGTAAGGAAAGAATAAATTATGTGAGGATAAGCTCATCAGTAAATTTCATACACACCATCATACAATCTACTGGTCTGTTTGTTGCAGGTTGATGTCTTTAATATAAATCTCAGTTCATTAACACGCACATCTGCATACCCATAAGTACTGTTCATATACCTGTAATATTTTATTTTGTTATTTATTTATTTTACATTTGTTGACCGGGATACTCCAACTGGATGCATGTCCATTTTCAGCGGAGGCCTGGGGAGAAAAGCTCCAAGGCTAAGCAGATACAGCATTACATAATACAAACAGACTATTTAGAGAGATTACATAAGTAAGCAAGTTAAACAAGTTCCACAGGTTAGAGTTAATCCTGAGCATAAATCAGGATTAAATTAAATTAAATTACACAGTAAGATGGTTAACAGATTTTTACACATTCTAGAGAGAGTTAGCCAGGTTTGATACATTGACATAGCTAGTTAAGTGACAAATGTTGTTTGAGTCTAGTTTTAAATTGACCTAAGGTGGAAAGTAAGGTAATATCAGCTGGAAGAGAGTTCCAGGATCTACTTACAGAGTTTGCAAAGAGAGAGTCACCGGCTGTGTTATTAATTTTGCTAGTCTGAATTAGTAGTTTGTTAGAGGATCGAAGTGGTCTACGTTTGTTATAGGGGGTGGTAATATTTTTAAGTGCAGGAGTATTGTCCGGATTATAGAGGATTTTATAGGCCATAATCAGTTGGTTATACTGGATTAGGCTGGGTAGTTCAAGCCACCCAAGCTGATTTAGATTGATGCAATGATGTGTCCTAAAAGGCAGCCCAGTGGGAAACCTGGCAATGTGTTTGTAGCAAATTAAGAGTTTGTTAAGGACAGTCTTGCTTAAATTCGAGAGTAGAGGGGATGCATACAGAAGGGTTGAAAGAAGGTGAGAGCGAGCTATGGCAATTTTAGTTGGAGGGGTTAGGAAGGCTTTTATACTGTAAAGTGACCCTAGTTTTGTTATAGATGGTTTTGATAGTTTGGTTAACATGTAGGTCGAATTTTAGATTATTATCTATGATGACACCTAATAGTTTTGTAGAGGGGTTAGGGGAGATTATTCAGGTAGGACTTGAAACCATTGAAGGGCTCTAGTATCTAGACAGAATGTTTGCAGGGTGTGGATTAAAAGTTGGTGATCAACCACATCGAATGCCTTAAAAGATCCAAGAAGAGGGCTGAGGATATATAATTATTGTTGTGATTATGGTTTATGGTGTTGGTAAAGACTAGGAGGGCTGAAGAAGTGCTGTGATGAGGACGGAAGCCATGCTGAGTGTCTGCCATAAGGTGATTCTGGATTAGGTGGTGCATGAGTTGTCTGTAAATACATTTTTCCATAATCTTTGCAAGTGGAGAGAGTATAGCTATTGGCCTATAATTGGAGAATTCAGTAGAGCTGCCTCCTTTGTGAAATGGGATTACATAGGATATTTTCCAGATGGTGGGAATTTTAGCTTCTACTATGGTTCGATTGATTAGTATTGAGACGGGGTAAGAAATAGCATCAGCTGATTTTTGTAAGTACTTGGCAGGGAGTTGATCAGCAAAAAGTGTAGTGGGTTTTCATTTTTTGATCAAGGTACGGATAAGTGAAGTGGCAACTGGTTGGAAGCTGAATGCGAGTAGGTTTCTAGGGGTGCTACTTTCAGGACCAGGGGAGGTAGGAGGTAACTGGCTAGCCAGGGCTTGAATTGTCTCAGTAAAGAATCAGTTAAAACTGTCAGAAACATCTTCAGGAGTTTTATCAATAGTAGCAGCAGGGATTGGGGTTGAAATTTGTCCAGGATGTAGTAGATTATTTAAACCTGCCCAAAACTTCTGAGGGTTATTTTGATTTACTGTCTGTAAATTACAGTAGCATTGTTTTTTGTCTTGTAAAATGGATTTTTTAGTTTAGTTCCTGGATTGCCTGTATTTAATGTGATCTTGGAGGTCTTTAGAAGAATACCATTAAGCCCCCCATAATATACATTAGTATAAAACGCCATAATATACATAGGTTCATAGGTTGGTACTAGGCTATTGGCCCTAGGGCCTATACAAGCCTAGCCATAACAATTCCCTGGATATTTCTTCCCACAATATTTACTTCCCTGGACTCCTATTGTGCCACTCCCAGGAGAAAGGTGCTAAGGTATACACAGCATGTTCTATCAGCAGATAACAACATCAAGAAATGGCTCCACTGTCAGCTATCATCTGTGTACTGGCTGACAGTTGTTGAACTTCCACATGGCATGCTTTTGACTGTATTAGGTTGCCTGCATAGGCATATAGCATGACTACGTATACAGAGAGAGAGAGAGAGTGACAATTGTTGCAGAGACATGCATAATCTGCTTAAGGGCAGATTGCCTGCAGGCACAATACAGGTAACCCCTTCAGTGGTAGAAAGCTAAGAGTTTCAACTGAAATGTGTGGCAGTCAGCTATACATACCTATTCTGTGTATGCTAACTATAGGTATGTCACTGCCAAAAACACCAATATTATCCTTTTTCTGAATGGGTTACATAAAAATCTAAAAGGCAGCTAGTTTCAAGCACACAGAGTACTTTTTCTTACATATACTACATACATTCTTAGCCAATGTTTCTGTACTCTAGTGCTCCATAATGCTGCTGTATCCAGCAATTATATGAAATGAGAAGTGTGTCTCCCTCACCCAGAAATATTTTTTATGTACATTGGCAGTATTGCATGTATATAATGGCAAACACAGAACTTCAATTAATTTAATCAAGGCCTACCCAGCTGAATGTAACTTCTTATGTTACTCATTGGATAGCAAATTGGCTTACTAATAGAAATTAGGATGAATGGCTATACCTTCTCCAAAAGACCTGTCACTACTGGTGCACCACAGTGTTCAGACCTCGAGACATTTACTTCTTAGAGGTCAAAGCTAATGTTAAGGACTTATGGCTGCCCAAGTCTGCATATGACTGCAAACTTGGTGCCATTATAAACTCTCCAGAAGATACCAAAATCATCTAAGAGAGCCTGTAGAAACCAAATAGCTGGTGCCAAAAACCATGGCCTATAATTCAATGCCAAAAAAAAAAAATGTACAATATTATCCTTTGGCAAGTATGTCATACACTGTAACTATCATGTTAACAACAAACCCTTGAAAATTGATCCATCAGTTAGGTCCCTGGGAACCTATGTAGACAATGACCTGTTATTTGATCACCCTGTATCACCTATTATAGAAAGTCCTTTATCATTCTGCAGCTTATTAGTAAGGGTATGGTGTCCAGCTCTAGGGATCATTCCACTGTGTTCAATACTTATTAGGCCGATCATTGAATATAAATACCCCCTTTGGTATGAACCTGTACAAACACTTACTACAACCTGAATGACCGCAATGCTTTCTCACCAAAAAAATCAAGACCCTAAATCATAAAACCTACACTGACCTACACAAAACCATGCCCCTCTTCTTAGTATCTTAAAGGCTACTGAGGGTCAGTTTCTGCCTCATTTACAAATCTTCAACCAATTCAATCTTTTTAGACCTACTAATTATCTGGAAGTCCTGTGGTGGCATAAACACCCATTCTGATCTTAATCTCTTCCACAATATAAATAAAAAAATATTGAGGGGTACATATATACAGAGCTGGAACATGGTCAAATGGGGCCCTAGGTACGGTGATGGACTAGGGCCCAACATCTCACACAGCCTTTCCAGGGTCTTATTACTAGACTGTCTCTCCACATTTCCATAAACACTGTTCAGACTTGTTGGTTTGTACACTATTTTCTTTTTTACTTTTACAAGGATTACAGTAATCTGATTTAAAACCTTTATTTCAAGTTGTATAGCACAAACACTGATGGCCATTTGCTTAACAAAACAAGTCTCACACTAAAACTGACTCAGCATGAGCAAAAGTAAATCGCTCTTCCCTTAAAACTCAGATTCATTGAAAAGACATTTGGCCACTGGAGGATTATGTGAACATTTAAGCCTCCAGACACCCCCCCAAAATCAGCAATTATATGCACATTACTGACTGCATACTTCTCGGATGTCTGTGTCAAAAAAAAAAATAGTAACAATAACCGAAGTCACATTTCAAATTTGTTAATAACAAAAACACAATAGCTAAAGTATTCCAACTTAATTTGCACACACACACACACACACACACACACACACACACACACACACACACACACACACACACACACACACACACTAGTCCTGCAAAACTAGATTAAAGACCACTTGAAAATGACCAGATGACAAGAGCATGACACTTTCATATACCACCTGTAATAGGAACTTTGTTAACTGTGTACACTCCTTATTTTTATGAAGAAAGAAATTATATGTACTTAATTGGTATCACTCATTAACAAATTGGAGCTTTATTTCTCTGTCTTAACTTCAAGAATAGCAGTTTTTATCTAAATGCTGAAATCCTTTACAATCCAATCTTTTACAGATGACTGTATCACAGTAATGTGCAAAAATGAATTCATAAAGGATGCTGAAGATCCAATGGATCTGATCCTCACTCAGAATAATGCAGATTATATGACCTGACAAATATCAACCACTCTTCAGTTTCTGGAGGTCGTAAAAAAAGGTATTTCATCAGTCAATTACTAAAATGTAACATAGTTAGGCTATATTACACAGTCCAGGACTATTAATGAATTTAGCTATTCGTTAGTGCAATTAATAAAGCAAAACAATTAAAGATGATACAGCTGCAGCAACTTTTGTTCAGTAACCCATACAAAAATCAAAAATATTTTTACATACAGCATACTATTAGGGGGAGGGGGGCTTACATGACTGCAGCACACTTAGAGCTCATTTTTACTTCCTATCTCTTTATTTATTTATTTTATTATTTATTGACATTTTATTACTGGGAAAGTCCAACTGGGTAGGAGACTATTTTTAGTGGAGGCCTGGGGAGAAAATATCCAAAGTATTACACAACATTTTAAGAACAATAAATTTTACAGTCTTTAAAAATAATACAAAAAACAAATATGATTTAAATAATTATACCAAATTACAAAGAATAACCATGAAACTGAAACCACACCAACATATTTTAATTTAGCGCTTTTGTCTTGACAATGCAAAATACTTCATCAGAATAAAACATAATTTGAACAGCCACCTTATATACCATTCAAAATACCTGACTGGGCAACTACAAACTTTCATTCCACATTTAAAGATATAACACAGTAAAACCCTGCATGAGATTATCTATACAAAAAGTTAAAAATGCATAACATATAAACAAATATTAAAAAAAAATAGAAAAATGTTTTCCTTTCTTGTATGGTATTGTACAAAATACCATGCTAAAAATTAAGGAATGTGTTCAACTAGAAAAAAATTTCTAAACTATAAGCTGTATGTTACCACCTAAGAAACTGCAATGGTTTAATATTCACAACTGGCTTTTAGTTTTAGCACACTCTGAATGGAGCATTGGTCATTCAGTCCAGGAGGGGTAACTGCATTTAGTTTAAGACTGCCATTGCAGTTCCCTAAACTCCAAACATTCATTTTATGACCCCCCTCTCTGTCCCAAATTTACGTGGTCAATCACCATGAGTTTGAAAGTATGTTGTAAAAAAATAATCACGTTTTGCCAGAGCATTGTTCCTGTCCATCTTTCTAATACTATAAACATGTTGATAAATCCTAGTATGAAACTGTTTGAAAGGTTTTCCCACATAATATGCAGAACATTGTTGGCAAGATGCTATATATACCACACCCTGCGATTTAGCTATATTTCTTTTTTAAGTTTTATGGACCCATAATTATGGACAGTAACTGAGTTACATTCTAAAATGTGTTGACATTGAGTACAGGACCCACACTTAATCATCTTACCCTCTGAATTAGTTGTCCCTTCCCTTTCCACCATATTTTTTATACATACATCCTTCTGGTACACTATTTGTGGTCTCTCCCCCACAAATTTAATATGTGGGGGTCCACCAAAAAAATTACCCTGTTTTTCTCAATTATATGTCTTATATCATAGAAATCACTGTTAAATGTTAAAACAAGTGCTCTACTGAAGTGGTTCATAGATTCCTTATTCATAACTTGGGACTGGTTATTCAACAATATACCCATAAATGGGGTGAAAACTCCCCTAAGTCTTTTTTGTACCACTTCATTGAAAATATCACTTAAAAAGTTCTCCAGGTACCCTCTTTTTATGAACATTTCCTTAAAAACCCCACATTGTATCAAGAATTCATCTGTTTCTGAAACCATTCTTGCCAACCCGAGGCATTGTCCTCTTACCAATGATTTTTTCTGATGGATAGGGTGATGACTAGAGTAATACAACAAGGTGCTCGAATATGTGGGCTTCCTGTAAATATTAGAGAAACATTCACCTCTTAGTCTGTTTTTAGATAATTTAATGTCCAAATAACTAATTTCCTCTTCTGATACATTCATGGTGAATTTCAGAAATGTAGTAGAAGTATGTAAGTATTGAAAAAAATCATTTAGTCCGTCTCTTGCACCTGTACAAAATATAATGATATTCTCCATAAAACATGCAAAATATGTCCATGAATCCGAGAAATTACTGTTTAAAATGTAATTCAACTCCCAAAAGGCCAATACTATGTTGGCAAAGGAGGGAGCATGCTCTGCCCCCATGGCCACTCCAGTTTTCTGCTTAAATATTTATTTTTCAAATGTTATGAAATTATTCTCCAGCACTATCTCCATCAAGGTAGTCAAAGTAGAAATGTTGTTGTGTTTAAAGGCAGTGTATTTACTCAAATACTCAAAAAAAATTCTATACCCAAGTTATGGGGGATCACAGAAAAAAGATTGACTACGTCAATAGTGACAAAAATGAGGTTTTCACTATATGAATTCTGATCAATGCACCCCAAAAAATCCCAAGAGTCCTTGATATATGTAGAATGTTGTAAAAGTACCTGCTTTGTGTGTTTGTCTATGTATTGGGCTATATAAAAAAATGTTAGAAGCCCTAACATCTACTACTGGATGAAATGAGGGATCTCTTAGTCCCTTGTGTATTTTCGGTAGTTCAAATACCATAGGGAATTTTGGGCAAGACACTTTTAGATATTCTAGTTCTGTCATGGTAATTTGGTCATTTAACCTTAAGTCTTCTAGACACAAGTCCACCTTGTGATAAGCTATATTCATTTCATTAACTAAAGATTCCTCATATATGTCAGTAAATAAGATGGAAAACATTTATTGACATAGTCATTTTTGTTCATAATCATGACCCCCCTTCCCTTGTCTGGTTTCATAATTCGGATGTTACCATTGTTACATAGTTGTTTGAGTAAATCAGACTCTGCCCTGGTTAAGTTAAAGGAATCTACTCTGTTAGTTTTTTGATGTAATAACCCACGAATTTCACTTTTGCACAGCTTTTCAAAGATGGAAATGACTGGTAAATAATGAATGTGCTAGGTCTAGAACAACCTCTATTAGGTATACTACTTGTAGCAGTATCTTTAAAATGAAAAGCCAAATTAAGTTTCCTGGTGAATAACTTAAAGTTTATTAAAACTTCCTCAATTCCAGCTTTTCTACAGGGAACAAAGGTGAACCCCTTTTCGAATAAATTTGCACAAGACTCAGTGATGTTCACCTCACTATAATTATACACTTTAAAGTCCCCTTCAGTATTAAAAATAATTTTCAAGACATCTGCTTCTGAAAGTGTATTTAACTCACCAGTGTCCTGTAATTCTGCAGAAAGTGTGTTCAATACTTCATTCTCCCCCTCCCCTTCCCCTCTGATTCTCATACTGACCCCTGTAATAAGTGTCCTGTCTGTAACTGTTCTGAAATACCTCCCTCTGGTTCCTCAGTCTGTCGGACCTCCTCAGAGGGGGGTTGTACTACAGGGTCTGCTATCTGAGAGTAAGAAGGTGACTGATTATAAGATATAGGTTCAGCTTCCCTAGCTTCATTTTCAACTTCACTGACAGTAGAGTTTGTTTTATAAGTAGGGGGTGGGGGTATGCAACACCATTCAAATACTCTCTTATATCTCTCATCAATTTTTTTAACTTTTCTATCATGTACTTCTGTCATAGCACTGTCAACCTTTACAAAAACATTAAAATACACATCTTTTTTAGAATCAAATAACAAATCTATATGCAAAGTTCTATCAATTCTGTTAATAGTTTCATCAAATTCTAGCAATTTTCTGTCATTGTCATTTATCAGTACCTTTAAAAGTTCACAGCCATGCCTATTAAATAAGGCCAGAAGTTCCTTGTGTAAAACAAAATCCTTCACTAACCCAGAAGGAAATTTTCAAAGCCACAGCCCCTTTGGAATATGTTCAACACAAATGCACTCTGCCAAATATTTATTCTCTAGTTGTAATCTCCTGTATTTCAAAACAGCTTCTTTAAAAAGTTTTAGTTGTTTATTCACTGACATGCTGCTTTCAGAAGCTAAAGCAGGCTCAAAACGCCATTCATTGTGTGTTGCAAGCAATTCCTGTAAAGAGGAACGTACATTGTACAAAGCCGCTTCTCCCATTGGACCACTCCTGCCACTCGACTGGATCTGTGAACCCATTTGGTTCTCCTCCCTTAAAGGTGGTCTTTGTGCTGGTGTGATGTCATCCCCACTGGAACTGTTTGAAGCTGGAAAAAAAGAATGAGTTTGAAGTGGCTGCTCTTCCCTGCCTCTGCTGCCAGCCCAAGAAGGAACTTTTGTTAAAAGCTGATTAACCAAGTCTTTTAAATCATTAACTAACTTTTGTAGTTCACAAACTGTAGTGTGCAAATGCTGGTCCCCAGTCTCACTGTTATCCATAAGGCATGAACTGAGAATACAAACGAAACACACCAACCAGTAAATAAAGAACAACCACGAAACTGGAACCACACCAACGTATTTTAATTTAGCACTTTTGTCTTGACAATGCAAAAGACTTCATCAGAATAAAAAATAATTTGAACAGTCACCTTATATACCATTCAAAAACATCTGATTGGACAACTACAAACTTTCCTTCCACATTTAAAGATATAGTACAGTAAAACCCTGTATGAGATTATCTATATAAAAAGTAAAAAATGCATAACTTATAAACAAATATAAAAAAAAAATAAAAATGTTTTGCTTTCCTGTATGGTTTTGTACAAAATACCATGCTAAAAATTAAGGAATGTGTTCAACTAGAAAAAAAAATTCTAAAATATATGCTGTATGTTACCACATAAGAAACTGCAGTGGTTTAATATTCAGAACTGGCTCTTAGTTTTGAGGTTTTGAAGGAAATGTTCATAAAAAGAGGGTACCCGGAGAACATTTTTAAGTGATATTTTTAATGAAGTGTTACCAAAAAGACTTAGGGGAGTTTTCACCCCATTGATGGGTATAGGGTTGAATAATCAGTTCCAAGCTATGAATAAGGAATCTATGAACCACTTCAGTAGAGCACTAGAACTTTTAACAGTGATTTCTATGATATAAGACATATAATTGAGAAAAACTGGGTAATTTTCTCAGTGGGACCCTCAACATATTAAAGTTGTGGGGGAGAGATCATAAATAGTGTACCAGAAGGATGTATGTATGGTGGAAAGGGAAGGGACAACTAATTCAGAGGGTAAGATGATTAAGTGTGGGTCCTGTACTCAATATCAACACATTTTAGAATGTAACTCAGTTAATCTTCATAAGTATGGGTCCATAAAACTTAAAAAGAAATATAGTTGCAAATCACAAGGTGTGATATATTTAACATCTTGCCAACAATGTCCTGCATATTATGTGGGAAAAACTCTCAAACAGTTCCATACTAGGATTTATCAACATGTTTATAGTATTAGAAAGATGGAAAGGAACAATGCTCTGGCAAAACATGTGATTATTTTTCCACAACATACTTTCAAATTCATGGTGATTGACCACATAGTTTTGGGCAGAGAGGGGGGAGTCATATAATGAATTTTTGGAGTTCAGGGAACTGCAAACACAGCTTAAACTAAATGCAGTTACCCCTCCAGGACTGAATGACCAGAGTTCCATTCAGAGTGTGTTAAAACTAAGAGCCAGTTCTGAATATTAAACCATTGCAGTTTCTTATGTGGTAACATACAGCATATATTTTAGAAAATGTTTTTCTAGTTGAACACATTCCTTAATTTTTAGCATGGTATTTTGTACAAAACCATACAGGAAAGCAAAACATTTTTATATATTTTTTGTATTTGTTTGTATGTTATGCATTTTTAACTTTCTTTTATAGATAATCCCATGCAGGGTTTTACTGTACTATACCTTTAAATGTGGAATGAAAGTTTGTAGTTGTCCACTCAGGTGTTTTTGGATGGTATATAAGGTGGCTGTTCAAATTATGTTTTATTCTGATGAAATCTTTTACATTGTCAAGATGAAAGCACAAAATTAAAATAGTTTGGTGTGGTTCCAGTTTCGTGGTTATTCTTTGTTATTTACTGGTTGGTGTGTTTCGTTTGTATTCTCAATTATACCAAATTACACAAATATGAAAATCTTGGTTAAGAATAGACACAAGTTACATGACAATGATTTATTAGTGAGAGAAATCTTAGCCAGTTTATAGAGAAATTAAAGGTAAGTTAATATAATACAAGTAGGAATTGTAATACAAAGTGAAAGAAAAGCAGGCTTATGGTATATTTTGATAAAAAGCCAGGGAAGAGAAACTGATAGAAATATACCTCTCAACCTGGAAACATCAAAAATTTGGACAAAGGCTGATGAAAAGTAGGTACAAATCGGTACACTGATTAATATATAATTTGCTTACATAATTATGTACCCCACCCACTCTAACAGAATTGTGGAATACCAACTTTCAAATGCAAACTGAAGAACAGACAACCAAAATATGGCCGCAGAGTACAAGTTATCCTTACTCTGGAGAATGTACACATCTGTGCTGTTATCGAGACTTGGTTTAAAGCCACAACTGTGCCTATCTAGTGCAAGGTGGAGATTCACAAACTTCTGACGGCAGCACAGATCATGAATACATATGCTCAATATATGTATTTTTACTTGTTAAGCCCACTGGGGGCAAATGCCCCTTTTCAGAGGTGTTCCAAGAGCATTGTCTGACTAGGTAACACATTCAGAAACATGCCATTTACATACGTATTTATTTTTAATGCATTGTTACGCTGACTGTGCTACATTATATGGTAAATTTTGTTAATAAAAGTTCAAAAAGGAATCACTCTGATTACAGCAGACATGGGAAGTAATAAACTGAGCTAGACAGCTGCCTTTTTAGTAAACTGTTACAACAGATAGAAACACTTACTTTTTGTTGCAGCAACAATAACTAAGCAGCAAAATAAAATAACTGAAATGGTACGTTTCCCAGAGAAAATAAAAGACTATGTACTTTGTTATAGGGCATGGTAATAAGGCAACCTGCCAAGTACAGATGGTGAATGAATTCACTACACCCTGAAACTCCAAAAATTAAATGAAGACCTTAGAAGTCCTACATCTGACTTTCTGATCATAAAATGTTTCCTTAATTCTTAGAATTATCAACACTAAATGTTTTTGTTAAGCCACTTACATGGAATACAATTCTTGGCTTATAAGCCAGGTCAAAGGGTTTGTAAGATCTGAAAATATATATTGTTGCAACTTTTCTTCTGCAAAAGCACTTTTATGAAGCGTGAATAACTAATTCCTGTACAAGAAAGAAACTAGTAAAGTTTTACAATTGCAGATTGCTGATATTATAATCCTAACCAGTTTGTGCTGTACTAACTCATTCTAGTAAAAAGCTAATTTAATTTGGAGAGTAAAGACCATTTAATCACCAAAACAGTTCACACAGTGGGTTGTTCCAATCAGAACCGCTGATGATTTTTTTCTTTATATATATATATATATATATATATATATATATATATATATATATATATATATATATACTCCACATCTACGGGTTAAATTTAAAGTTGCTTAGCAAAACATCAATGTAAAGGTGGTACACACTTCCATGGCAAAAGGACAACTATGTCACATTTTTTTCAAGAATTAGTAGCATGTTCATTGTTTGGCTGGAATCTACTTTACATGAACTGACACAATCTGCAGCAACGGCAGTTGAATGATATACATACAGAGTTAAAGTGCACAAAAACAAATGAACTTACTTAAAAAGCAACAAAAACCCAGTAAGTGCACAAGAACAAATTGCATTGCAGAAAAGCTGAATAACGGATTTGCAGCAAAGAGACAGTTAAAAAGGCACATTTAACTTAGTTACACACACTCTAATGCTGGACTACCCACTGCAGCAATGACAGTTGAATGATACTCTCAATGACAGACTTTCTCGTTCTCAACTATATGCAGCAACAGAACACACTAACAGAGCACTTATACAGTAAAACAGTAATTAACTACAGACCTGTTTTCATGTGGTGGTAACAGTAATGGTTCTGTAATTCAAATACATTTGCATGCCCAGAAAGGAATGATACTGCACCAGTGAACACTTCAACTATATAGCTATATATGCAGTAAAGAAAGAACACTTCGGACCTGTTCACATGAAATGGTAACTATATGCATCAGTAATGGACCTGTTTGTTCTCCCAGCAGCCTATAAAAATGCACATTTAACATAGTTACACACACTCTAATGCCGGACGACCCACTGCAGCAATGATGGTTGAATGCTGGACTTTGTTCTCATCAACTATATGCAGCAACGGTATGCACTAACAAAGCACTTATATAGTCAAACAGTAATTAACTATGGACCTGTTCTCATGTGGTTCATATGTTCATTGGTGTGTACTAGGCTAATGGCCCTGGAGTCTTTACAAACCTAGCCCATACAAGTGCCCCGGCATCATGCTGCCCGATGTTAGTTCCCAGTGCCTCTCTCAAGTAGAACCACTGGAGTGATCCCCATGGTGAACTTTCTATTACCCTTCCACTCATCAAGATTTGTATTGAAGAGGGACAGCGAGGTGCTTTGCTTGACATGTATGGGAAGTCTATTCCAGGGCATGGGCAGTCTCTGGGTGAGGAACCTGTCCCTCCAACATGTTCTATTGATTGTGGTAATGAAGTTGATGTCTCTGGAGCATGTGGTCTGGAGGGAATGGAATTTCTTTAGATGTAGCATTTCTAACAGAGCTGGGTCAGACATGGCTTTGTAAGTCATGCAGAGATCGCCTCTAAGTAGGTGATATGAGACAGACAATAGTGAGGTACATGCCAAATGGGGCATTATACTCAATGCTTGGTCTAATGAGGGAAGAGTAGAGAGAAACAATGACCTCTTTCTTCCTGGAAGCAAAACCCTTGGTAATAAGATGTACCACATAGAAGAACTTTCTGACCACAGTGGCAATGTGGTGGCTGAAGGAGAGGTTGCTGTCAACCTGCATCCCCAGATCTCTTATAATGAATTCAGTGTCCAGTGGGTTCTTATCAATGTGGTAATTAGTGAGAACTGAATTTTTACCAAACTGGATGATGATGCATTGTTTGGCATTAAGCTTAAGACCATGGTTTTGACACCAGTCATTGGTCTCAGCGAGGCCTTTCTGTAGGATATTTGCATCAATTTGGGAGTTAATAATGGCTCCCAGCTTGCAGTCGTCTGCAAACTTGGTCAGCCAGAGTCCCTTTGTGTTGGCCTGGACTTTTGAGAAGTAGATGCCAATCAGGAGAAGACCCAGGACCAATCCCTGGAGGACTCCACTCATGACTGATTGGCAGTCTGACTTGGAGTCTGCTACTTTTACACTGTGTGTTCTATCTGTGAGCCAATTTACAACCCACCTAGTGATATAGGGGTTTGATGCCTAGTTTGGTGAGTTTATCAATAATCCCCAAGTGAGGAATGGTATCAAAGGCCTTACCAGATGGAGGTAGGCTGTATGCACTGCCTTACCTTCATCGACAGCCCTGGTGACTGACTCAAAGAAGTCAACCAAGTTGAGCAGGCATGATTTCCCTTTCACTAAGCCAAATTGTGAGATTTCCTATATCTTTGTTAATCAGGTCCATGATGATGCACTCCATAGTTCTACATATCAGACTCATCAGGCTAATGGGCCGATAATTCCCAGGGTCTCTAGTCGCTCCCCCTTTATGGAGAGGGGTGACTGTAGTAGTGCACCATTTGGTAAAGGCAAAGCCTGAGGTGAGGCTGTGACTGAACAGAGCACACAGATGTGGTGCCAGTTTGCTTTGTAGTTTATGTAGAACACAGCCAGGGATATTATCAGGTCCCATGGAAGCTGTATTCTTGGCCTTGGACAATGCAGCTTTAACCTGTACTGCAGTAATGCTGGGTGCCTAGCTTTCTTCCAGTATTGTGATTGGTCCTTTGGGGGGAGGGGTAAAGTTGGCACTGAATCTGTCGGCGAGTATGTATAGGAGGTACCATTGTGCAGAAACTCAGAGCAAATCTGGGTATTGCCGTGGAGGTACTTGTTATAACTATAGAAGGCTTTGTGATTGTTTTTAGTGTCTGCCACAATTCTGCCTTCATAGCTGGCTTTGGAGGTCATAACAGTAATGGTCCTGTAATTCAAATACAATTGTGCATCCAGAAAGGAACGGCACTGTAGCAGTGAACACTTCAACTATAGGCTATATATGCAGTAAAGAAAGAGCAGTTTGGACCTGTTCACATCAAACAGTAACTATATGCATCAGTAATGAACATGTTCATTCTCCCAGCAGCTTGATTCCACTTTACTACACCCATATTCTTGCCAAGAGCCCCAGCACTAACTCTAAAAGTTCTCATCACATCAATAAATGCAGTTTCTTTACCTAGAGATAACGTCAATAAGTACAGTTTCTTTACCTAGAGATAATGCTCACTACTTTTACTGCCCATAATCAGTCACACCTCTAGAGCGAGCCCATCAATAAGCAGCAGCACATAGACTGGAAAGTTTTCCTTGAATCAGTCAGTCAGTCACACCCCTCAAGCCCTCAGCCAATTCTGACAGGCTAGCAGGCTGCTCACAATGCTGACATCATTACGCCTCTGCACGTGATGATGTCAGCAGAAAAAAATGATTTAAAAAAAAAAGCTGGGAAATTTGAGAATAAAGGGGGCCACTCAGCAATTCATGGCACCCCATTATTTGGACCTCAAAACTGGTAAATGCCAAGGAATTTGGTACGGTTGAAAGGTCTGCTATGACAGAAGTAAGACAGTGAGTGAAGAAGGGAGATTAAGGAGATGTAAGGTATGAATAAATATTTGTTCACATTCAGGGATATAGTTTATCCTGGTGATGAGTAAAAACAGAGCCAGCTTTTGGTTAGGAAGTCATTCAGAATGGTTTTGAAGGATGGGAGGGATGGTATTGACCTGATGGATAAAGATAAGGAGTTCCAGGCTTTAACAAAAAAGTACGAGTACAGACAGTGCCCAGCAGATTTGATAAGTTTGTGGACAGACAGGAGTTTTAGGTCAATGGATCATAATGACTGATAAGAAACCTAGTTATATAGAATGTTATTTAGTGTTGGACAAGCAGATGAATTGTGGATAATTTTTAGGTGGTAAGAAGCCATATATTTGTTGATGGGGTAGCTCTAACCAATTTAGGCTTTTAAGTGATAGGTAGTGGTGTTCTGAAAGGGATATTGACTGCAAATTTAGCAACTTGTTTGTAGCATTGTTCACGTTCTGATTTTTGTTATGGTTGAAGGTTAGCAAGGATGGGAGTGCCATAAAAAGTGTGGGGAGGAAATAAGTAGTGGCAAGTGTAACTTTAGTTGCATTGATGAGAAAGGTTTTGGCTTTGTAAAGCATCCATAGTTTTTTATGAGTTTTTCTTATGCAATTTTGTACATGCAGGTCAAATCTAAGGTTACCATCCACTATAACCCCTAATAATTTGCTAGGAGAAGTAACTTCAATGGTCGTATTATCAAGTGAGAAGACCTTAAATTTTGTTTTTTTCATGGGAGAGGGAATTGGAGGAAAAAAGTAGTTGCTGTTTTTAGGGTTGAGCATGATTTGTGAGATGGAAAGCCATGTTTTAGTTGCTGTTAAAGCTTCCTGAGTAATATGTGAGATAGAAAGCCATGTTTTAGTTGCTGTTGAAGCTTCCTGAGTAATGTTTTGGAGGTGTGCCATATTGTCAGATATGCAAATGAGTATGGAGTCTTCTGTGTACTGTACTAGTGAGGCCTGTTGTGTGAAGGGTATTGGTGAGAATGTTAGAGGAAGAGACCGAGGATAGAGCCTTGTGGTACACAGGTGGTGATTGGGAGTTATGAAGAGAAAGTAGAGTGCTATTTTACTGACTGATACCTATTGGACAGGTAGCTTTTGAACCATGGAAGAATGGGCTGAGAGAGACCTAATGAGGACATTTGAAGTGGAAGTTTCCTATGACAAGCTATGTTGAAGGTTTTAGACATGTCTAGAAATAAAGCAGAGACTAGTTTGCTGATATCTCTAGCTTTATTAACAGTATCTGTGTAGGTTAGAAATGCAGTGTTAGTACTGTTTTGTGGACAGTAGGAGTTCTTCCTGCAAGAGATAGCTCAGCAATATTTTTCATACATTTTCAGGTATTTTGGAGAGGGAGGATAAGACTGCTATATGTCTAAAGTTAGTAATGTCTGTTTAATATCTTCCTTTGGGCACAGGGATAATGGTGACGTTTTCCAGAGAGAGGGAATATGGGATCCCTGAAGTGACCTGTTTATAAGGATTGATACAGGGGAGGCAATGCTATCAGCTCCTATTTTAAGGTATTCTTTTGGAAGATCATCAGTTGAAGCAGAGCAAGGTTTGAGCTTTTATAAGTGTAGTTTTATATGGAATGTGGACACAGGTTTGAAGGTGAAAATGGATATAGTTATATGTGGCTACTGTGCAAGGTTAGGATTAGATGTTGGAGAAACCTTGGTTGGAGATACTATACCATGTAAGAAGTAAGAGCTGGACTGTAATGTGGTTTCAAGTAATGAGTTATTAGGAGAGAGGTTAGAGTTGAATTTATGGCCGGGATGCAAGATTCATTAATGGCTGTCCAGAATTTTTTAGGGTCATGTTTATTATTGTTTTGAAGGTTATTATAGTATAGTTTTTTGTCTTCATTAATTTATTTTTGCTATGATTAATAGGTATTTAGAGTTACAGATTACAGGAAGACTAAGATTACAAAGGTACTTTAGTCTTCCTGAAATCAAGAGTAGATATCCCATTGTACTTCACTTCATACATATCTGAACTATTAAAGAATAGCTAATAATGCTGTACTGTTGCATAATACACCTCCAGAGTCAACAGATCCATGTAACAGACAAGTGGAGCCCTGTCCAGGGTAATCAGGCCCTCACCAGCCATACTAATACCCCATCATTTGGCTGTGTCTCCCCACTTACCATAAACGCTATTCAAAGCTCTACATACTATTTTCTTCTTTACTTTTTCAAATATCACAGAGACCTGGATATACTTTTTTGATCCTTTCATGTCAGCTCTTCCTATCATTGTGAAGCAGAATTCACCAAGCGTTGGATTGTTCACCCACTAATAGGGAATGTGAGCTGGGATTAAGTCATCGTGAGACAGGTTCGTTTTACCCAACTGATGATGTGTTGTTGCGATAGCAATCCTGCTCAGTAGGAGAGGAACCACATGTTCAGACATTTGGTGTATGTGCTTGGATGAGGAGCCAATGGTACGAAGTTACCATCTATGGGATTATGACTGAATGCCTCTAAGTCAGAATCCTGTCTAAACATAATGATACCACAGCTCCATGGATCTCCAGTTGGCCAGAGATAGCTGGCCACAAAGTCAGCGAGGAGCACCGCTTGTCACTGGGTCAGAGCGTGGACAGAAGAGGGCCGCCTCTCTCCAGCAGTGCACCGCATGTTCGTGGGGAACAAGGTGCTAAATCATTCGTAGATGACTTACATTTTTAAATTTCACCTAAAAGGATTCACAGCCATATTCCAATCAAAACACCCTCACAGTGAAAACAGACTTATCATGAGAAACAGTAAGCATCTCTTCCCTTGAATTTCACATTTAGTAAAAATGCATCTGGCAACCTATTAAACTACAAGAGATGCACAGAGATTCATACTCAAATAGCATATAGTGAAGTACTAATTGGTATCTATGTAAAAGATGCAGGAATTCAAAAGCCAACAATGTAAAGCATTTGCTTACAGCCTGGAACAGTCCACTGAACACGTGTCTCTTTTCAGGAGTAGCCCAGTAGTACTGTCTGGTGAAATAACTTGCCACAATAACATAAAAGACAAATGAAGGCTGAAGCAATCAAATCATGCACTACAGGAGGCAGATATTTAACAGCACATAGCCTTACTTATCTGTTCTAAGTGCTAGACAAATTATTTTAGCCCAAACACACTGCATTTCACACCTGTGGGCCTACAAAAAACAAGCTAAATAAAAATGTATTCATAATTAAAATATTAACCTTAAACTCCGACTTCATGCTGTCAGATTTATTCACAGCTAAATAATAAACACATTGTCAACATTCAACACAAGGAAACCAAGGACTGAATCCAAAGAACGTGGTTCATTTGATGTTGCTCCTGTTTACTGCAATCAATTTCCTTCCTTTACACCATGACTAATCTGGTTCATGGGTACTTTCTACTCCATTGAGGAGCTTAGTTCAACTTGACCCAGAGCAATGCCTGGTTAAGTGACTTGCTCAAAGACAGGACAGGGCACAGGATACATATGAGGTAAAATGTGAAAACTATAACTAACAATGACAGACTGTAGTCCTTAGAACTTTATCACAAACAAAAAAAAGTTAAAGGAGGATTGGCAGTTGGGGTGGAAAATTACAAATCTTGACCCTTTTTATGTTGCTCCAAGCAAGTAACTTAACTAGACAATGCCCTAATGCCCTATATATATATATATATATATATATATATATATATATATATATATATATATATATATATATATACACACACACACACACACACACACACACACACACACACACACACACACACACACACACACACACACACACACCTTGTTGCTCAGAACATAGCCTCAAGCTCACACACAAATGCTGCTGCTGCCTGCCAAAAGAGAGAAACTGTAACTGTGCACTGCTGATTTCTCATGCCTTCCAAATGTACTTGAGTATCATGAAAAAGAAGACTGACCGTCTCTCTGTTGTAAGATTAAATCTTGTACCACTCTACCAAATGCACTCTGTGTATCTCACTGACTTAAAACTCTTGCCAGTAACTGAGGCCAGAGCTGTTAAACTAAAAACAGCAGCATTTGTTAGTACAGTGAGATGCAAGCAAAAGCAGTTTTTGTTGGAAACACTTTTTCTTAATGTTGTAGACAGGCACTCCAGCCAGCCCCTGGCCCTAGGCAGCTGCCCAGGTAACCTAGTGCTGGATTCAGCTTTACATATTTATCACAGAGAATACCACTTCTCAGGAATCGGCATCCTCTCCACATAAAGCAAAGTACATCTCTTACTGTATTAAAATGTAATTTAGATGACTGGATAGCAAAGCACAGATTCACACATGTTTTAACACCTTTGTTCTTTATGAATACAATTAACATACAAGTGCCTACACTCTCAGCTATTTGAAAAAAAGGGCTATAAACTTCTTGAGAATGCATGGCTAGGATTCAGCAGATCCTCACTGATCAATAGCCTAGTAAGTACATATGAATCTATGAACCTGTCTCTGCTGAGGGCTTTACAATTACACATGAAACAAAATAAAAACTATACCTCAAAAGAAAAAAATGAAAACGGACTGACTCAGCCAAGGCACGGACTGTTTATTAATGTAAGCGCTTTCGGCCGAGAAATTACCCAGCCTTCTTCAGACAAATACTACACAACACACAGCAGCCTATTTATATAGGCTTCAACACAAGAAAATTTAAATACAATTAATTAATTACAAATTTAAAGGAAAAGTGAAATAGTACAAAAATGCATTTTGAAAATAAAAATATAATGCAAATTAAAAACAAAACCTACTCAATGAACTCCCAAGTTCTCGTAGAAATACTAATATTTTTTCGGAAATTTACAACAAGTCTAAACCTTATGAATATTAAATATTCACAAATAAATAAATAAATAGCAAATTACCAAATATATAAATCATATAAAACTTGTTGAGAAAGCATACATATAACATCCTAAAAGCTATTGCTGTATAAAACATTTGTAAAACCTTCATCTTTCAACTATTAGTGGCTTTGGTGATATAGCAACAATATCCAAATAAAATACAATTTATCATTTTTATCTAAGCAGTGCTTTTGACTTAAGAATGCATTTAATAGAAGCATAATCATTCAAACCTGGGGGCAAATGTGCAGATGTTCTAATTTGCCAAAACACTTATTGTTCTTCCAGATATAACTGCCATGGGCCACCCCTAATATCATTTTTGACCTGGTGGACAACCATAAATAAAAAAGAGTGTTCTGGATGTTCTACAATATGCCTAGCAAGTGCATTAGTTAAGTCGTTCCTACCTATGGCATACAAATGTTCATAAATTCTTTTCCTTAATTTCTTCTCAGTTTTACCTATGTAGAAGGAAGGACATTTCTCACATAAAGCAATACAACCCCCCTGGTTTCATAATTATATTTACCATTAATAAAATAAGTTTTCCTATTAATGTTAATTTTATTCCCAGGAGAAATGTATTTACATTGAGGGCACATGCCACATTTCTCCATCCCAACAACCTTGTCTTTAGTTTTAACTGTTGTCATCTCGACCAAATTCCTGAGGTTAACACCTCTTCTGTATGTAAATTTTGGTTGTCATCCTACTAATTTAACCAATGCATTATCTTCTAATATAATACTCCAATTCTTTACAATAATTTCCCTAATGACTTCATGGTCAATACAATATGTAAAAAGAAAATTGATACTAGGTGGCTCAATAATAGTCATATTTGTGGTATCATTCTTTGACCTTTGCATCGTTCCACCACCCAAAAGGAGACTAAAATATCCATTTTCTCTTTTAACCTGCACTTTGTACATGATTTCATTAATCAAAGTGTCAGGATACCCTCTACAAAAAAACATTTTACTGATATTCTCACATTCACCGATAAAATCTTGTTTCACTGAGATCATCCTAGCCGCTCTGACAAACTGCCCCTTTACAACACCTCTTTTTTGATGAAAGGGATGGCTGCTAGTAAAATGAAGGTAACTATTTGAATGAGTGGGTTTTCTGTAAATCGTAGATTTAAATTTATTGTTAACTTTATCCTTACTGATTTTCACATCTAAAAAGTTAATTCCGTCAACTCTTATGGTATAAGTAAACTCAAGAAAGTCAGTCATACGTGAAATACTGTCTATGAAGTCCGGTATCTGATTTTGAAGTCATTTCCATATAAAACACATGTCATCTTGGTATCTAGTATACCAAGTGACACATTGTTGGTACATTTCATTATTAAACAACCACTGATGTTCCCAGTATGCCATAATGCTGTTTGCAAAACTACACCCACAAGGGGACCCCATTGCTATCCCAGTTTTTTGGAGAACAAATTGATCCTTGAAAATGAAAAAATTGTTAGATAACACCAAGTCTAATAAGATTTCAACAAGATACATCTGTACATTGCCAGCCTTCTTAAGCAACATAAAGTTTTTAGTCCACTCTATTCCCAGTTGATGGGGAATAACGGTGTATAAGTCTTTCATGTCAGCAACTAGAAAGATGTAATTCGAGTTGTACTCATTTTGATTTATATTCTCCAAAAAATTCCAGGAGTCCTTACAAATTTGTGGTTCCTCCTGTATTAAGGGTTTAAGGATGCCATCCACATATTTGGCACAAGCGTAGGTGATGGATCCTCTCCCATCCACTATTGGCCTAAATGGTGGATCCAACAAATCTTTATGGATTTTCAGAGTGCCAAATATGGTAGGAATCCTTGGAGCTGGCATGGATAAAAAGTGAAAGATGTCACAATCAATACTACCTTCCAAAAAGAGGTCGTCCAACACCCCCTAATTTTATTATAGGCTGCATGGACCTCATTTAAACTAGAATTCAAATAAGTTCCTGACTGTAGGTGGTCAAACATCTTGTTTTCATAATGGTATTCATCCATAAAAACAAGACCCACACCCTTGTCTGGCTTCATGACCCTGATTTTACATTCATTAAGTAGAGAAATGAAGTCTAACTCATTTTTAGAAATATTACATTTCGTCATTCTAGTAGGTATATGGGAATTCGATCTAGCCCTTAGGTCTATTTCACATAACTTTTCAAAAATATTTAAAGCCCCATACAATGGAGGATTAAAAACCCTCGACACTTTGTAGGTGTTAAGAAGTGCAGAGTGTTTCCTAAATTAAATGCCAAGTTCAGCTTACGCACAAATAACTTCAGGTCAACAATTGTTTTAACAAGTTTACCCTTTTTATCTTGGACAAATGAAAGTCCTTTAGAAAAAAAGTCGATCAAAGGTTGTTCAACAGTTAAAACGGTATAATTGTAGATCTTAAAGTCCCCTTGCTGACTCATAAGGACATTAGGTCCAATCATTATAGGGGATGTTATCTCCTCCGTTGATTCCCTCTTTTCCTCCTCTGTGCATGACCCCTGCTGTTTGTTCGGGTATTGTTGTGGTTCGGCCTGTTCCTGACCCTGGAAATCCCTGATCACTTTCGCCATTAAAAACTTGTTCCCCTTGGTTTTGATTATTACCTTGTGCATTATTATTACTACTGTTATTCACTTGACTCCTAATGCATTCACTCCTACAAACAGGCAACTGTTCTTGATTGATACTATCATCATTAATAACCGAAGTGGTAATTGCATTAGAGTCATCATTCCCCCTAGATAAAGTTTGACCAACCAAGGGGGGAGGGGGATAAGCCTTTTTGTTGGCATAGTCCTTAACATCTCTATCCATTTTACATTTTTTGTTTAAAACTTCGAAATGGAAGCTTCAATACTACAAAATATTCTTAAATAATTGTATTTATATCTTAAAAAATCAGCATCATGTTGTAAACAAATTTTTAATTCCTCTAAGTCCTCTTTTAGGCTTGTGATCTCAGTACTATAGAAGTTAATCAATGAAAGTAAAAACTCAAATCCCTGTCTATCAAACAGGGCCAATAATTCCTGGTGGTATAGTGAATTATTAGCCACTCCAGCAGGGTAACGCCATTGGCGCAGTCACTTAGGAATTACTTTCTTAGTAATGCATTCTTGGAGGTAAGCGACCTCCAATTGCAGTTTCCTGCACCGGAACAACTTTTGATCAAAAATGTTTAAATTGTCAACAAAAGTACTCACCAGACCTTCTTGGTTCATTGATACCTCATTCGAGTTATTATTTGTACCAAAAAAATCCTTTTTACAAAAAATTGGCCATAGATGGTATGGACATTGTATTTATTTCGCCATTTGGCTGTTCATGCAGATCATTTGCACCACTCCGTATGCTTTAACTACCATCAGACTGCCTAGATGCACCGCCAAAGCCATTTACTTCCTGTAAAGTCTGCGAATTTTCCAAATGACCAACAGAAGTTGTAGCAGCATTAATGTTCGCACCTATAGCTGATTGTTGTGCAGGAAAGTTCCTCTCTGTGTTAAATTCCACTTTTTACGATAAATCTTCTGCTCTAGTTAACAAAAGGTTAACTAGGATTGTGAGATTACCTAGAGCATTCGCTTCTTCGGAGTTCCGAGTAGAATTAAGTTCTCGCTCATTATCCTGCGAGAATAATGGCTGTGAACCAGTCCCATTATGCCCACTCTGCTGACCAGCGCCTCCGTTTCCACCAGACATCACAAACTAAGTAAACACGAAACAAAATAAAAACTATAACTCAAAAGAAAAAAATGAAAACGGACTGACTCAGCCAAGGCACGGACTGTTTTTTAATGTAAGCGCTTTCGGCCGAGAAATTACCCAGCCTTCTTCAGCAAATACTACACAACACACAGCAGCCTATTTATATAGGCTTCAACACAAGAAAATTAAAATACAATTAAATACAAAATGCATTTTTGTACTATTTCACTTTTCCTTTAAATTTGTAATTAATTAATTGTATTTTACTGAGATCACAAGCCTAAAAGAGGACTTAGAAGAATTAGAAACTTGTTTACAACATGATGCTGATTTTTTAAGATATAAATATGATTATTTAAGAATATTTTCTAGTATCGAAGCTTCCATTTCCAAGTTGGTTTTAAACAAAAAAACATAAAATGGATAGAGATGTTAAAGACTATGCCAACAAAAAGGCTTATCCCCCTCCCCCCTTGGTTGGTCAAACTTTATCTAGGGGGAATGATGACTCTAATGCAATTACCACTTTGTTTATTAATGATGATAGTATCAATCAAGAACAGTTGCCTGTTCGTAGGAGTGAACGCATTAGGAGTCAAGTGAATAACAGTAGTAATAATAATGCACAAGGTAATAATCAAAACCAAGGGGAACAAGTTTTTAATGGCGAAAGTGATCAGGGATTTCCAGGGTCAGGAACAGGCTGAACCACAACAATACCCGAACAAACAGCAGGGGTCATGCACAGAGGAGGAAAAGAGGGAATCAACGGAGGAGATGACATCCCATATAACGAAGGGACCTAATGTCCTTACGAGTCAGCAAAGGGACTTTAAGATCTACAATTATACCGTTTTAACTGTTGAACAACCTTTGATTGACTTTTTTTCTAAAGGACTTTCATTTGTCCCAGATAAAAAGGGTAAACTTGTTAAAACATATGTTGACCTGAAGTTATTTGTGCGTAAGCTGAACTTGGCATTTAATTTAGGAAACACACCTGCACTTCTTAACACCTACAAAGTGTCGAGTGTTTTTAATTCTCCATTGTATGGGGCGTTAAATATTTTTGAAAAGTTATGTGAAATAGACCTAAGGGCTCGATTGGATTCCCATATACCTACTAGAATGACGAAATGTAATATTTCTAAAAACGAGTTAGACTTCATTTCTCTACTTAATGAATGTAAAATCAGGGTCATGAAGCCATACAAGGGTGGGGGTCTTGTTTTTATGGATGAATACCATTATGAAAACAAGATGTTTGACCTCCTACAGTCAGGAACTTATGTGAATTCTAGTTTAAATGAGGCCCATGCAGCCTATAAGAAAATTAGGGGGGTGTTGGACAACCTCTTTTTGGAAGGTAGTATTGATTGTGACATCTTTCACTTTTTATCCATGCCAGCCCCAAGGATTCCTACCATATTTGGCACTCTGAAAATCCATAAAGATTTGTTGGATCCACCATTTAGGCCACTAGTGGATGGGAGAGGATCCATCACCTACGCTTGTGCCAAATATGTGGATGGCATCCTTAAACCCTTAATACAGGAGGAACCACAAATTTGTAAGGACTCCTGGAATTTTTTGGAGAATATAAATCAAATTGAGTACAATTTGAATTACATCTTTCTAGTTGTTGACGTGAAAGACTTATACACCGTTATTCCCCATCAACTGGGAATAGAGTGGACTAAAAACTTTATGTTGCTTAAGAAGGCTGGCAACGCACAGATGTATCTTGTTGAAATCTTATTAGACTTGGTGTTATCTAACAACTTTTTAGTTTTCAAGGATCAATTTTTTCTCCAAAAAACTGGGATAGCCATGGGGTCCCCTTGTGGGTGTAGTTTTGCAAATAGCGTTATGGCATACTGGGAACATCAGTGGTTGTTTAATAATGAAATGTACCAACAATGTGTCACTTGGTATACTAGATACCAAGATGACATGTGTTTTATATGGAAAGGACTTCAAAATCAAATACCGGACTTCATAGACAGTATTTCACGTATGTCTGACTTTCTTGAGTTTACTTATACCATAGGAGTTGACGAAATTAACTTTTTAGAAGTGAAAATCAGTAAGGATAAAGTTAACAATAAATTTAAATCTACGATTTACAGAAAACCCACTCATTCAAATAGTTACCTTCATTTTACTAGCAGCCATCCCTTTCATCAAAAAAGAGGTATTGTAAATGGGCAGTTTATCAGAGCAGCTAGGATGATCTCAGACAAACAAGATTTTTTCGGTGAATGTGAGAATATCAGTAAAATGTTTTTTTGTAGAGGGTATCCTGACACTTTGATTAATGAAATCATGTACAAAGTGCAGGTTAAAAGAGAAAATGGATATTTTAGTCTCCTTTTGGGTGGTGGAACGATGCAAAGGTCAAAGAATGATACCACAAATATGACTATTATTGAGCCACCTAGTATCAATTTTCTTTTTACATATTGTATTGACCATGAAGTCATTAGGGAAATTATTGTAAAGAATTGGAGTATTATATTAGAAGATAATGCATTGGTTAAATTAGTAGGACGACAACCAAAATTTACATACAGAAGAGGTATTAACCTCAAGAATTTGGTCGAGATGACAACGGTTAAAACTAAAGACAAGGTTGTTGGGATGGGGAAATGTGGCATGTGCTCTCAATGTAAATACATTTCTCCTGGGAATAAAATTAACATTAATAGGAAAACTTATTTTATTAATGGTAAATATAATTATGAAACCAGGGGGGTTGTATATATTGTTTTATCTGAGAAATGTCCTTCCTTCTACATAGGTAAAACTGAGAAGAAATTAAGGAAAAGAATTTATGAACATTTGTATGCCATAGGTAGGAAGGACTTAACTAATGCACTTGCTAGGCATACTGTAGAACATCCAGAACACTCTTTTTTTATTTACGGTTGTCCACCAGGTCAAAGATGATATTAGGGGTGGCCCATGTCAGTTATATCTGGAAGAACAAGAAGTGTTTTGGCAAATTAGAACATCTGCACATTTGCCCCCAGGTTTGAATGATTATGCTTCTATTAAATGCATTCTTAAGTTAAAAGCACTGCTTAGATAAAAATGATAAATTGTACTTTATTTGGATATTGTTGCTATATCACCAAAGCCACTAACAGTTGAAAGATGAAGGTTTTACAAATGTTTTATACAGCAATAGCTTTTAGGATGTTATATGTATGCTTTCTCAACAAGTTTTATATGATTTATATATTTGGTAATTTGCTATTTATTTATTTATTTGTGAATATTTAAAATTCATAAGGTTTAGACTTGTTGTAAATTTCCAAAAAAATATTAGTATTTCTACGAGAACTTGGGAGTTCATTGAGTAGGTTTTTTTTTTAATTTGCATTATATTTTTATTTTCAAAATGCATTTTTGTACTATTTCACTTTTCCTTTAAATTTGTAATTAATTAATTGTATTTTAATTTTCTTGTGTTGAAGCCTATATAAATAGGCTGCTGTGTGTTGTGTAGTATTTGTCTGAAGAAGGCTGGGTAATATCTCGGCCGAAAGCACTTACATTAATAAACAGTCCGTGCCTTGGCTGAGTCAGTCCATTTTCATTTTTTTCTTTTGAGGCTTTACAATTACCTGTACATGACCTCTCAAGGCAGCAGCATACACAAATGACATCTGCATAATTGTATGTCTGCCTTGTTTATCCCTGACAAGGACATTTCTTCACAAAATACATGCTGTGGAACTTTAATGTAGAACTACTGATTCACTTGCACCCATTTGTCCAGCAGTACCCCCTTTTTGATTGACACACTTGATGTGAAAGCAGCTGTAGCCAACAAATGTTAGCACACACTTCACAAAGCACATTGCCTATAAGATTTCAGGTACACATTCCTGCTTAAGAAAGTAGGTACAGATTTTGAAGTTCAAACTTTTCTCCAAAAGACATGTAGCTACTGATGAGGATAGTTTCTGCAGTATGAAAGAGTGATACTCAGAGTTCTTCAACAGAGAGATGAGTCTCTGACTACTGACACAGTGTATAAAGTGAAAATTAGGCAGTCTGAGCATGGGACTAGGCAAAATGTAAGGAATGTTACAGAATCAATCTTTCTATGAATCATGCCTGTGAGCAAGTCATCCTTAGAGGCTCTGTCTGTCGTATATACTCACATACGCACCTGCAAAGTACACTGAGCATCCTTCGCTGAGTCATTGACCAAGACCAGGTCATCATGACTCATATTACACTGCCCACACAGAGGAGATAAAGATCATATCTGCTCACACAGTTAGGCAAGTCACACCTAGTACACACATTTCGTTCCATCATTGACACCTTCATATTATCATGTCACACCAACATTTTCAGAGTTACATTATGGACATACCACCACAAGTCATGTAAATGTGATATCATATATTACACTGTTTGTGAAAAAAATTCAATGGACATGACTGTGAAAGACCTAGAATAGTTCCATGGAATGAGAAATTATGAATGACTATGGATTCTCAGGACACTGAGTTTGACAGGGCACCCCAGTGGTACAACAAGGAAAGCAAAATACTCCTTTATTTGCTTCATGAAGACTGGGAAGATCTGACTGGGGACTCACATGAGGGTCACAAGTATTCACTGGATGCCAGACTCGGTTTTGCCAGAGTGGCATACAAAACTCTGGTGAGCACTGCGGGCACCAATATAGTTACTGGCAAAGACAGTATCCTGCATTTTACAGTGGGTAAGAAGAAAAGGTCAAAGGAAAGCACTGTACATATCCATCTAGATGTTGCAGATACTGACTTTCTGTATAATAAGTGTATATGTTTTAAGTGGGTCTGCTACAAGTGATTGCAAGCTAATAACTTGCAGAGAACTACTGCCCCATCAGTCTGATGAGCCTGATCTGCAAGGCCATGGAACATATAATCATGGAACTTATAAACAAAGACATTGGCAACCTTCAAACACTGGACCCCACACAGTTTGGGTTTGTGAGGGGCCGAGCTTGTCTCCTGAACCTGGTTGACTTCTTCAAATCAGTCTCCAGAGCTGTGGACAAGGGTAAGGTGGTCCACACAGCCTATCTGGATCTTGCCAAGGCCACCAACACATCCCCCACTCTGGAATCATAGATAAACTTACTAAGCTGGCCATTAATCCCTATGTCACTCGATGGGTTGCCAACTGGCTTACTGACAAAACCCACACTGTAAAAGTAGCCAACTCCAAATCCAGCTCCAGACAAGTGATAAGTGGAGTACCTCAGGGTTCAGTCCTGGGACCATTGTTGTTGGCATTTACTTCTCTGAAGTACAGGCCAACACTAAGGGACTCTTGCTAACAAAGTTCACAGATGGCTGCAAACTGGGAGCCATTACTGAATCCCGAAATTATGTGGATATTCTACAAAAGGGCCTTACAAAAACAGATGCTTGGTGCCAAAGCCATGGGCTCAAGCTCAATGCCAAGAAATGTATAGTTATCCCCTTTGGGAAAAAAACATGTACCTGTGAATTACCACATAGGTGGCAGTACACTAAACACCAAAAGTGTGATAAGATACTTAGGGACACAGGTGGACAGTGGTCTCACCTTTGATAACGACATCGCCACAACAGTCAGGAAATCCTTCTATGTGGCACACCTCATCACTAAGGGCTTTTCATCCAGAAAAAAAGAAGTCATTGCCCCACTGTACTCATCCCTCATTAGACCCATTATAGAATACAATGCCCCGTTTGGTATGTACCTCTCAAGACATCTGCAGCAACTGGAAAGGCCACAGAAATACCTCACTAAAAGAATCACAGGCCTAAAGCAGATGCCCTATGCTGACCGTCTAAAAAAACTCGAGCTATACTCTGTCACATATCGTCTACTCAGAGGTGATCTCTGCTTAACATACAAGGCCATGTCAAACCCAGAGCTGTTGGACATGCTACACTTAAAGAAATCCCAATCCCTCAGAGCCACACACTCCAGGGATCTAAACCTTGTCATCACAATGAACAAAACATGCTGGAGGGACAGGTACCTGACCCAGAGACTCCCCAGACTCTGCAGTAGACTGCCCATACATGTCCAGCAGAGTGCCTCTTTGGCTCTCTTCAAAAGGAACCTTGATGACTGGATAGGAGATAGGAAATTCACCCTGGAGATCACATTAGTGGTCCTGCTAGACAGGGGTCCAGGGAAGTAAATACTGTGGGAAGAAATAGCCAGGGAATTGATATGGCTAGGCTTGTATAGGCCCTAGGGCCGATAGTCTAGTACCAACCTATGAACCTATGCACCTATAAACCTGTTTCAGCCACTTGTTCTAAATGGCAAATGTCTTAACTCCCATTAGCATGGTCATAGTTAATTTCCTGGCATTTCTACCATCTAATCCTACTGAAGCACACACACCCATCAGAAACCTAAGTTTATAGCTAAGGCTCCCACTCAGTACCCAGCCTTAATAATAACATTCCCCATCCCTATCCCTAAACTCCCCAATCACTCCCTAAACCTAAAACTCCACTCCCTACCCTAGAACTAAAGTTCTTGATTGCTCCCTAACTGAAAAACTCCTTTTCTACTTCATAACCCTAAACTTCTTTCCTGCTCCCTGAACCTAAAACTCCCTTCCCATTCTGTAAACCTGAAGTCCTCAGTCATACCCTAACTCTAAAACTCCACTCACACTCCCTAAACCTAAAACTCACTCACACTCCATACACCTAAAACTCCACTCACACTCCATAAACGTAAAACTCTCTTTCCACACCCTAAACCTAACATCTCCAACTGCTTCCTAACACTAAACTCCCCTTCTACCCCTTATACCTAAATCTTCCCCATCTTTAGTCCATAATTCCACTCCAGATTACTGCAAGAGACCCACATCGATACTCCCACACCTTCCCAATCCCTCCCCATGGCTGCCAGATTCACCTTACTTGAATATGTCTATTGTATTCAGGTGTGATGCAGCAGACACCCTCTCTCCATATGGCTGCCACACCTCATCTGAAATGAAGAAAAGTTTGAGAACAAGCAGCCAGAAATGTGAGCTGCAAGATGCTCAGTTGTCTGACAGTGAGACAGTGGTTTTTGAGTGCCTGGGAATCAGTTGCTTATAGAAGACCCATTTTATGCATGTAACTTAACAATGTTTATTTTTACAACTCAGTAAGTCATACAGGAGAATGCAAGTAAAAATGTAGGAACAGCAGTGTGCATTATTTTCTTTCCTTCTGTAATTACATTTGTCTTAAAGAGTGTATTTTACTGCATTAGCTATCTACCAGCAGTATACCTGCTCATGTCGATCCTAGGCAGGTAAGACTATCCATGTATTGCACATTGGGTGGTGTTCTAAATATGAGCACTAGAGTTGTTCGTGTTATCTTTGTTTGACCTTTTCAATCTGATTTCCATATACCTCACAGTATTAGACAACAGAAGAGGTATATCATGGCAGGTGAACATAAGCTCACCATGTTGTCTCTGTAATCTGTAAGCAAATCAGTATGTCTTCCCATTAGTTTCATAGCTACATCTTCACACATCTTAACTGCAACCTGTATCCCACCGCTCAGATAGCATATCCTAGCATAGCAGCATTTACAACATATATTCATGCAGTTTATCAAATTCTGCCGTTGTATAGCTGTGCTGATATTGCATGTCATACTTCAGTAAATGTGCTGCACATGTTATCATTATGGTATGAAAATGTTTTCTTTCTCCCCTTCCTTCCTTTATCCCTTTCCTTTCCTTTGAAATTATTTTGTTTGCTATTTTATTCCTCTCAGATTCCTTTTTCATTTCTATACAGCAGTCACTACAGTAGTGGCAGCATTGTGTCTGTGGCCTACAGTCCTCCAGCAGGATCAGACATCTCTGTGTGCTCTCTAGTTTTATCCCTTGCCTGCCTCCCTGGTGGTGAAGTGGGTGCCAGCTAAAACTCCCTTCCTGCTCCTTAAACCTAAAGTCCTCAATTGTTCCCTAACCCTACACTCTCTTATCATTCTTTAAACCTAAAGCTTCCCTCTGTCTATATCTAAATCCCACTCCCAGTCACTGCCTGAAACTCACATCTATGCTCCCACAGCCTTCTAATCCCTCCCTGTGGCCAGCTCTTCTGTCCATGGTGGTGTGTCACCAGCTTGGAACACAATTGCTTCCTCCAGTGGCACTGCTGGGGATCAGGAACTTGTCACACACAGGGTGTTGATAAGGGTGTTGGGAGATATGTTAGATCAGTGACTGGAAGCTCACACTGGCTGCAATGATAGGTTCCTCTTACAGCTGGTAAAGTTGCATCATTGCCTATCCCTGCCCATGTGATCTCAGATAGATCCCAGTGAGGAGAGTAATCAAGATGCCATATGGCATCCCCATGGGTGGTGCATACAGTGGAATACAGAAGGCTGTACCTACCTTAACTCCATTCACTGTGGTCCTCTCCTTTGTATGTCAATGCCCTCCCCCTGTTTGTTGTAACCAGTGTCCTCCCTTTAAAGTAGTATGCTTGTTTTAACATCTTGCATCTTAGCTGATGTGCATGAGCTGTGGCTGGTACATCTTAGCCCACGTGCATGAGCTATGGCTGGTGTGCTCTATCTTCTCATCAGTTTTCTTTAGCATGCTCTTAGCATACATCTAAACTGTCCAAATTTTTACCTCATATTTTTGGTCTGCTCCTCATACAGTTTATGGTTTTCTGGCAAATCACTGAAGTTTGAAGTCACAAAATAACATACATTTGAGTTTCAGTCTTAATCTCCTTCAAAAAATGCATGCTATTACAAATCTTGCTACTCTAACAACTTTCTAGTTTATAAGAGCAATATTTAAAATCTGTCTCTATTTTTGGGCCTTTGTCACCCCATTATTTTAGGCGTTGTCCAGATTTCTTGCACCAGAAGGTTGAGAGATATAGTCTTGGTCACGGCCGTGAATTCACCTCCTCCACTGCAGTTCCTGTTTGTAGTATGGGTGAGTTTGCTAATTAGCAGCAAACTGTGTTATAAATTTTCACCGACTTAATTGATAATGAAGCTTGGGCTGCATCTCACAGAGAACTGTAGCTGTAAGAGATATTCGCCATTATTGTAGGCATGTTTCTGAATCCCAGGGATAATGATAATACTGCAGTGATGTTCTGAGCCTCAATTAAATACGAGTGCTGAATTCACCTGAATTACAACCAGTTCAGCCAGACGTTACTGAATCCTGAATTCAAGCACCATGTGAGGGAAGGGAACATATAGCTTCCAAGTCTCCCTCCCATTAAGGATCCATATTCCACCTAAAGAGATATCGGGCTATATAACAAAGAAAAGACCTAAGTTACTTTTCCTAGAGACACTATTCTCAGCAGAGAACCAGTATATAAATAACAGGTGACAATACTATAGCAGAGCTTGTTGTCCACGTACTGGGTTACCTTTCTATGAAAGGATATGTGCTTTTTGTGGTCCACTTTTCTTCCAGATCAAAACTTGCCTACCATCTTTAAGATCTATTATCAGAGT